>NW_022631130.1:285159-517991 GCF_010015895.1 Lontra canadensis | reverse complement strand
CTGCCCCCTCCCCTCCCCTCCCCTCTGCCCCCTCCCCTCCCCTCCCCGCCCCGCCCACAGCAGCCTTGGTCTCAGAGAGACTGGTAGAAACAGGAACATCAGCCTCAGGCCCCGCCCTCCTGTCTCACAGCTCCGCCAGCGGGAGATGTGGGTGTGGGCAGAGAGCCTCCGGGGAGCACAGTTATTATCTAAATATAGGTATTGCGCCTCTAAAGAAGATACATTCTGGATTTCCTAGGCCAGTCCCAATTTTCTATAGTTTCATTCTATTCAAAAATATAATTAATGTAATATTAATTTTTCTCCTTATAAAATATTTTGAGTCATTTTTATCTCCCTTGAGATGACATCTCCCAGTTTGGGAGTCTTGAATTTCAGCCTCTGGGTGGGATCCCCAAGCCCACAGATTTGGGACTCCTGGGCAGGCACCTGGCTCCAACCCCACACTATGTATATGCGGATAAAACCACTCTTCAAAGAGCTGCTTGGCCAAGAGCCGCTTGGCCTCAGGTCTTGGTGACCATCAGCTTGCCAGCCTCTGACATTCTAGTACCAGTTGCGGCCCCTTAGCGCCTTATTGAGTGAGGTTTACACATGCAGATTTGCCAAAACATCACGTATAGTTCTTGCTGCTTCTGCCCCCTCCCCCAGGCAGGCACAATTCTGACTTTACAGAAAACAGACTCAAAGAAGTAAATCGCCTGGCCAAGTGCACACAGCCTGAATGGTGGACTGAGACAGCAGAGCTCTGGATTATCAAAAGCCTAGCCAATCACTGATCTTTCAGTGGTCTAGACTGGTCACCTTTCTTCAGTGTCCCCATCTCTAGAATGGGGGCAGAGAGCTCTCATGCTGACCAGGCCCGCTGAAGGGAGAGATGTGACCCTAGATACCATCAGACTCATCTAATAGATGCCCCTTCTCTCGCCCGCATGCCCCTAGCCTCCCCTCATTACCAGCGGCTTTTTGTACTCGTTGGGTTTGATGCAGCGGATGAAGTAGGGCTGGCAGCTGGTTAGGATTTTCATCAGCTGGTCCAGGGACTTTTTGAACTGGCTGGCCAACGTGGAGGGCCGCTTGCTGGGGTCTGTGGACTGCAGGCAGAAAAACAGGCATAAGTGGGGGGCTGGGCAGCTTGGCCTGGGGCACAGCTGACCCAGGTGAGGGCTTCTGCCAAGGTCCCAGATAGCCAGGGCTGCATTCTTTCAGCCCCTCATACACTGGCCCATCATAGGTTCTGGCGGGTAAGATGGGGCAAGGTATCCTGTCCAGGGGTGGGGTCACCCAAGTGGGGTGTGCAAGATGATACAACAGAGTGGGAAAGAATGTGAAAACTGGCAACATTTACTTTTTACCTCTGCCCTTCAATGTTTTTAGTTTTTGTATCGGTTTTGTATGTTTTTAAAAAAATGTTTTATAGTGCACATTTTAAGATTGTAGTACATGTATATTGTTTTATTTTATTTTTTTTAAAGTTTTATATATTTATTTTTGACAGAGAGAGAGACAGCGAGAGAGGGAATACAAGTAGGGGGAGTGGGGGAGGGAGAAGCAGGCTTCCCACTGAGCAGGGAGCCCTGACAAGGGGCTCGCTCTGATACCAGGACCCTGGGATCATGATCTGAGCTGAAGTCAGATGCTTAACGACTGAGCCACCCAGGCACACCCATGTGTTTTGTTTTAAAGTAGATGTGACAAAATTATGGATGCAAAAGGAAGCCAGTGCAAGCCCCCAGCTGGCTCAGTGTGTGCTTTGTGCAATGCTGATCTTGGGTGATGCTCTCTGATCAAACCCTTCCCAAGTCAAATGCACCCTAGCAAAGGTATGTAGTGCCAAATTGCATTAATTGGTGACACAAGTCTTAACACTTCTGAGAAGAGGATGCAATCATCAGCACCTTGTAATACCAATGGGCAGCATTTTCTTGTTGTCCTGGTTTGTAAAATAATGTGCATTTCACTTGCTGTCCTCTTGTTCCCTGAAATCTCCAGGACATGCTCTCACCCCCCCACCCCCCCACTCCCCCGCAGAGCCAGGACAAGCCTGTACTCTGGCCTCAGATGGGGAGAGTTTAGCCTAGCTCAGTGAGACACAGGGTCCAGCCTGGGCAATTCCTGCCCAGCCTCATGGCTCCTTGGTGCCTCCCCAGGCCAGCTCTGCACATGGTGGGTCCTGGGCACTGAGGTCTCTGGAGAGGCCTCCTCCAGAGGTCAGGTGGAGCACAATGAAAGGTCAAGAGCACCTCACTGTGGCCAGTGCTGAATGCAAGGCACAGAGTGCAGTTTCCTCGGACAATACCCCAATTCCTGAACCACTCAGCTAGCCCCGCTTCACTGGCCAGGGCTGGAGGAGCTCCTCACTAGACGATGCATGGAGCTTTTCTGGAATAGTCATTCTTAAGGGGTGGAAGCATGGCAAGGAGTGGGTAGGCAGACCCTCACCCTCCCAGGAAATCCTAGGCTGCCCTGAGGAGAACTGGGGGCTCTCTGCTGCCCACCATTCTGGTCAGCAGCCCTTAGTGCTTCTGCTGTCACAGCACACACCCCGTACCCACCCACACACACCACACATACCACACACATCACACATACATACCATACACACCATAGCACACACACCCTCATACACACCACACACCCCATACATATAAAACACACATATCATACCACAGACACACACATGTCACCACACGTCACATATCACATATGCACATTGTACATGCCATAGCACACATGTGCACACACCACAAATCCCATACCATACACACATCTTGCACATCCCACATATACTACCCTCCAGCTCCCACACCATACACATACCTACCATATGTACTATAGTACACTCCCCCACATACCACACATATCTCATACCACAAACATATATCCATACACACACCACACACACCACATACATCACACAAAATACACCCCTAACCCCAATCCCCACACACACCAAATACCACAAACACCACACGTACTCCCCACAGACACTGCATAAAACACATGCACTGTACACACATACCACACAATACACACACCACACACACACACAACATATGCACAGAGACCAGTATAGAAAAATACAATTAACGAAAGCAGATGTGCCCCCACTGGACCACCACACACTCAGAAGTAGGCATATCCACAGGCACCTGTCCTCTTACCGCCATCCACACAGCAGTAGTAGCACCCCACTCCTGTTTTACACTCACTTCTGGGCCCTGAATAAACAGCTGAGACCCCAGGTGATAGGTCTTCTCTGTGCATGCACATCTGACCCCCAAGGCCCTAAGGGCTGAGAGACCCAGGAGGCACTGGCAGGGCACCCATGGGAGCCCACCTTGAAGAGCTGGCTCCCTGTCTTTGCCTGGATGATGGTACCATGGCCCAGCTTGGTCTCTGCTGACTCCAGCTTGAATATCTCCCTCAGGAACTTGTTTTTGGAGGAGTAGACCAGGGTGAGGATATCTGTGCTCAGTACATCTCGATTCTTCTCCAGGAAGCCTGTGGGAGAAGGAGAGCCCACCTGCAAGCCCAGTTCAGCCATCCCCTCTGACCCACAGGGGAATGGAAGGCAATAAGGTGGGGACTCTGCTTATCTCAAGATGCCCGGAGGAGCCCCCACCGAAGCTGCCCTTTCCATCC
This sequence comes from Lontra canadensis, assembly GCF_010015895.1. NCBI lineage: Eukaryota > Metazoa > Chordata > Mammalia > Carnivora > Mustelidae > Lontra > Lontra canadensis. The sequence goes on along the minus strand of NW_022631130.1, from coordinate 514,346 downwards.
CTCCCTTGATCTCCCTGTCCAGTCAGCAGAGCTCCTTGCACCTGGGACCTGAATTCAGCTCTTCCCAGCACCAATGTGTCACACCTACATTTAAACTCTCCAGCCCCTGCACCCACCATCCACATCACAACCCCCTGTCTAAGCCATGGCCATTTCTTCTGCTTGAATCACAGCCCACCCCTCTGCTCTCTGTCCCACGCTTCCGGGCTCATGGCCCGGGAACCGGGACCATCCTGGAGCTGCACGCTGCTGTGTCACCCTGCCTGAACCCATTCTCTGCTATTCTGCCATCAGAGCATGACTTCCTCATCCCCTCCCTCATCTCCTGGGGCCCCTGTGGCCCTGTACCCCTCTGGCGCCAAAGCACCCCAGAGGCTCCAGCTCTCCCATACCTCCAGCCCCCACCAGGTGCTGCTGGACACTCTTCCCTGCTTATCCAGCCAAGCCAGCTCCGGCTCATTCTCAAGACCAGCTCAAGCATTATTTATTCCAGGAGGCTCCCCAGGGCCCTCCTGGGGATCCCCTGGTCTCTGTGGGACCTTTCTCATGGGCCCTACTACTCAGGTAAGGGGGTGGCCTGAGGACTTTTCCTCCTCTTTGCCAGCTGGAGCCCTCCCTGGGTGCACCATGGACAGGAGTGGCTCAGGTCCGACACCTCCAGCCATAGCCATCACAGTAACTCCCAAGTACACAGCGACCAGCTCCAGAGCCGACCAGTGGCCATGGTAGATGGTGCATCCCTTCATGATACAGTTTAGACCTCTCTGCAGTGAGATGCCTGGGGCCTCTCATGAGGGCTCTGGCCCACTAAATTTCTGGGTGACCTTGAGCAGGTCTGATTGGAGCAACTACTTATTCATATAAAGGAGCTACAAAGAAAAGAAGTTAAAGGACAGAGTGAAGAAGCCTCCCGCCCCCACCAGTAAGCCCTGAAAATCTGGCAGCCTGGTAATGTCCAGAGAGCTTGCAGTCTGGAGAGGGAGGTATGGCCACTCCTGCCCTTGCCCTTGAGCCCAGACGCAGCTCTGGGAGTATCTGCATACAGCCCCAGCCAGCCAGTCTGTGTGTGTGTGTTGTGGGTGTGTGTGTGTTACTTCCAATGTCCTGCAAAACCTGCATAGGGGGAAAGCTACTCTGCTCTTTCTGGGAGCCCAAAATGGAAAGAGGGAAGGCATTCAAACCACTTGTCTTACTAGCTGAAGGATAGGTTTGTGGCTCTGATTAGGAGGTCCTTAGGGCACATTTCCCTCCTCATTATGAGTTCAAACTGCACAGGTCTTGGGACAGAATGTATCCCTTTAGGCAGTGTGTGAATGTGTGTGTGAGTGCATGTGTGCTCTCTAACAGAATGGGTTTAGGAACCAAACATATCTGTGCTTGCTAAGGAGGATCTGAGGGCCTGGTAGCCCTGGCCCCTCCACCAGCCCTGCTCTGCAGTCCTAGAAGGTCCTGCTAGGGCCAGGGGTCCCTCCAGCCTAAAGACTGAGAATCCAGAAATTGAGTGGGGGGCATTGTTATGGGGCTGAGTTGCATCCCTCCCAAATCCATATGTTGATATTCTAATTGCCAGTATCGCAGACTACGACTATATGTAGAGATGGGACCTTTACAGGGGAGATTAAGTTAAAATGAGGCTATTTGGGTGGCCATACTCCAGTGTGACTGATGTCCTATAAGAAGAGATTAGAACACAGATGGATAAAGACACTAAAGATGCCAGAAACATCAGAAAGAACCAACCACACCTTAATCTTGGACTTCTGACCTCTAGAACCATGAGGAAGTGCATCTCTGTTCCCACCTGGGAAGATTTGGTATGGCAGTCCTAGCCAACTACTAACAGAGGCATGATGCTGGGCATGGGTAAGAATGGACATGCCCTAAAGTGGGACACAGGATCACCGAGAAGATGATGAAGAAGAGCTGCTTCTCAAAACCAGGCTGGTGAGGGTTTGGGGTCTGCTGTAGGGCTACACTCCTGGGACATCTAGAGTTGACCCCACAAGGGCATGACCCTGAGTTTCCTCTCCCACTGTGCCCCTTTAAGTGACGCCACCTTTTACGGGGTTGCTCTGTGCAAACCTGCACAGTCTGGTCGGGGGTTAGGGAGACTGAGTCGGGGCGAAGGAAGCCAATTTTCCCCACCTCTGCCCCTAATGCCTATGGGGGGAAGGCACTGTACCAGGAGCTCCAGGGCACCACGAGGACTCACAGAACTGGGGGTGACAAGAGTGAGCATGTGCTGTGCACACAAAGGTTTTTCCCAGCTGCATGCTGGGGAGGTTGCCCTCTGCATATGGAGGATGAGCAGACACTTGGTGGCACTCTGTGCCTCTCTAGGCTTAGGCAGAGCCTCCCCAACTTGGGGTGTTCTCAAAGGGAGGGGTGCACTGAGGCACCACAGGCTCAATCCCCCAGTAGGCAGAGTAAGTGGGGCTTAGTTCATCAGCACAGCATGGCACCCAAAGAAAAACTAGCAGGGTCAGCTTTAATGAACATTAATAGAATTTTCCATTCAGAAAGTCTACAAAGAAGCTGTCTTAATCATAGCATACACAACAATAGTTTTATGTCACTTCAAATAATAAAAATTGGCCTTGAATTGTCGATGGAGGCTGGGAGGGACTCAGTGTATTATGTTCTGGGACCTTGCAGGTCCCACTAGCTCTGGTCTCCCCTTTCTGAAGAGCCCCAAAGCCAGGGCCAGGTGGGGACAATGAAGGAGCCACCACCTTCTCATTCTACAATAGAAATGATCCCCTGACCTCCCAACACCTCACCTCTTCTAATGTGAAAGTGTCAGTCCCTCCTACTGCCTTGTTTCTCCAACTGAAAAGTATGCACAGATCATCCCTGACTTTGAGTTTCCAGTTATACAGACCAGAGCTCCTCCTCATTTCTCCGTATGAGCCACAGAGATGCTGCTATGGCTTCCTGACCCATTATCCTGACCACAGCTGCACACTGACTACATTTCTCATTTTTCTAAGAACACCAATAGATTTAATCACCCCAGGCCTTTATTTCTCCAGTCAAAACCATGCCCGAGCCTATCTTAGCATAAATAAAAATTAACTCAAAATGAATCAAAGACCTAAATAAAAAGTTAAAACTAAAGAACTCTTGGAAGAAAACACAGAGGTAAATCTTGGGTCAGAGAGTGGTTTTTTAGTCATGACACCAAAAGCATGAACAACAAAAGAAAAAAGAGATAATTGGACTTTATCAAATTGAAAAACTTTTGTGCTTCAAAAGACACTATCAAGAAGTGAAAAGATGACTCAGAGAGCAGGAGAAAATATTTGCAGATTACATATCTGATAAGGTACTTATATCCAGAATAAATAAAGAACTCTTATAACTCAACAATAAAAAGACAACTAATTAAAACATGGGCTAAAGGTTTGAACAAGACATTTCTCCAAAGATGATATACAAATGAACAATAAGCACATGAAGAGATACTCAAGGCATCAGGGAAACACAAACCAACACTACACTGAGATACCACTTCAAATACCCTGGGGTGGCTAACATAAAAAAGACAGGCAATAGTAAGTGTTGGTAAGGATTTGGAAAAATTAGAGCCTTCATACATTGCTGGTGGGAATGTAAGCTGGTGCAGACACTTTGAAAAACAGTTGGGTCGGGGTGGAAAACAATTTATCATGCTAATGGACATCAGAAGAAAGCAGGAGTGGCAATCCTTAGATCAGATCAATTAGATTTTAAGCCAAAGACTATAATAAGAGATGAGGAAGGACACTATATCATACTCAAAGGATCTGTCCAACAAGAAGATCTAACAATTTTAAATATCTATGCCCCTAACGTGGGAGCAGCCAACTATATAAACCAATTAATAACAAAATCAAAGAAACACATCAACAATAATACAATAATAGTAGGGGACTTTAACACTCCCCTCGCTGAAATGGACAGATCATCCAAGCAAAAGATCAACAAGGAAATAAAGGCCTTAAATGACACCCTGGACCAGATGGACATCACAGATATATTCAGAATATTTCATCCCAAAGCAATAGAATACACATTCTTCTCTAGTGCACATGGAACATTCTCCAGAATAGATCATATCCTCGGTCCTAAATCAGGTCTCAACCGGTATCAAAAGTTGGGATCATTCCCTGCATATTTTCAGACCACAAAGCTCTGAAGCTAGAACTCAATCACAAGAGGAAACTTGGAAAGAACCCAAATACATGGAGACTAAATAGCATCCTTTTAAAGAATGAATGGGTCAACCAGGAAATTAAAGAAGAATTGAAAAAATTCATGGAAACAAATGATAATGAAAACACAACGGTTCAAAATCTGTGGGACACAACAAAGGCAGTCCTGAGAGGAAAATATATAGCGGTACAAGCCTTTCTCAAGAAACAAGAAAGGTCTCAGGTACACAACCTAACCCTACACCTAAAGGAGCTGGAGAAAGAACAAGAAAGAAACCCTAAACCCAGCAGAAGAAGAGAAATCATAAAGATCAGAGCAGAAATCAATGAAATAGAAACCAAAAAGCAACAGAACAAATCAACGAAACTAGGAGCTGGTTCTTTGAAAGAATTAATAAGATTAATATAATATATACAATATAATTAAATTAATATAATAAATATATTTTATTTATATATAAATATATTTTATTTATTTATATATATTTATATATTTATTTATTATATATATTTAATATATTTATTTATATATATTATTTATTTACGAATGAAAGAGGAGAGATCACAACTAACACCAAAGAAATACAGACAATTATAAGAACATACTATGAGCAGCTCTACGCCAACAAATTTGACAATCTGGAAGAAATGGATGCATTCCTAGGGACATATAAACTACCACAACTGAACCAGGAAGAAATAGATACCTGAACAGACCCATAACCAGTAAGGAGATTGAAACAGTCATCAAAAATCTCCAAACAAACAAAAGCCCAGGGCCAGACGGCTTCCCGGGGGAATTCTACCAAACATTTAAAGAGAACTAATTCCTATTCTCCTGAAACTGTTCCAAAAAATAGAAATGGAAGGAAAACTTCCAAACTCATTTTATGAGGCCAGCATCTCCTTGATCCCAAAACCAGACAAGGATCCCACCAAAAAAGAGAACTACAGACCAATATCCTTGATGAACACAGATGTGAAAATTCTCACCAAAATACTAGCCAATAGGATTCAACAGTACATTAAAAGGATTATTCACCACGATCAAGTGGGATTTATTCCAGGGCTGCAAGTTTGGTTCAACATCTGCAAATCAATCAATGTGATACACCACATTAATAAAAGAAAGAACAAGAACCATATGATACTCTTAATAGATGCTGAAAAGGCATTTGACAAAGTACAGCATCCCTTCCTGATCAAAACTCTTCAAAGTGTAGGGATAGAGGGCACATACCTCAATATTATCAAAGCCATCTATGAAAAACCCACTGCAAATATCATTCTCAATGGAGAAAAACTGAAAGCTTTTCCGCTAAGGTCAGGAACACGGCAGGGATGTCCATTATCACCACTGCTATTCAACATAGTACTAGAAGTCCTAGCCTTAGCAATCAGACAACAAAAGGAAATTAAAGGCATCCAAATCGGCAAAGAAGAAATCAAACTATCACTCTTTGCAGATGATATGATACTATATGTGGAAAACCCAAAAGACTCCACTCCAAAACTGCTAGAACTTGTACAGGAATTCAGTAAAGTGTCAGGATACAAAATCAGTTGCATTTCTCTACACCAACAACAAGACAGAAGAAAGAGAAATTAAGGAGTCATTCCTATTTACAATTGCACCCAAAACTATAAGATACCTAGGAATAAACCTAACCAAAGAGGCTAAGAATCTATACTCAGAAAACTATAAAGTACTCATGAAAGAAATTGAGGAAGACACAAAGAAATGGAAAAATGTTCCATGCTCCTGGATTGGAAGAATAAATATTGTGAAAATGTCTATGCTACCTAAAGCAATCTACACATTTAATGCAATTCCTACAAAAGTACCATCCATTTTTTTCAAAGAAATGGAACAAATAATCCTAAAATTTATATGGAACCAGAAAAGACCTCGAATAGCCAAAGGAATATTGAAAAAGAAAGCCAAAGCTGGTGGAATCACAATTCCGGACTTCAAGCTCTATTATAAAGCTGTCATCATCAAGACAGCATGGTATTGGCACAAAAACAGACACATAGGTCAATGGAACAGAATAGAGAGCCCAGAAATAGACCCTCAACGCTATGGTCAACTAATCTTCGACAAAGCAGGAAAGAATGTCCAATGGAAAAAAGACAGCCTCTTCAATAAATGGTGTTGGGAAAATTGGACAGCCACATGCAGAAAAATGAAATTGGACCATTTCCTTACACCACACACGAAAATAGACTCAAAATGGATGAAGGACCTCAATGTGAGAAAAGAATCCATCAAAATCCTTGAGGAGAACACAGGCAGCAACCTCTTCGACCTCAGCCGCAGCAACATCTGCCTAGGAACATCGCCAAAGGCAAAGGAAGCAAGGGCAAAAATGAACTATTGGGATTTTATCAAGATCAAAAGCTTTTGCACAGCAAAGGAAACAGTTAACAAAACCAAAAGACAACTGACAGAATAGGAGAAGATATTTGCAAACGACATATCAGATAAAGGGCTAGTGTCCAGAATCTATAAAGAACTTAGCAAACTCAACACCCAAAGAACAAAATAATCCAATCAAGAAATGGGCAGAAGACATGAACAGACATTTCTGCAAAGAAGACATCCAGATGGCCAAAAGACACATGAAAAAATGCTCCATATCACTCGTCATCAGGGAAATACAAATCAAAACCACAATGAGATATCACCTCACACCAGTCAGAATGGCTAAAATTATCAAGTCAGGAAATGACAGATGCTGGCGAGGATGCGGAGAAAGGGGAACCCTCCTACACTGTTGGTGGGAATGCAAGCTGGTGCAACCACTCTGGAAAACAGCATGGAGGTTCCTCAAAATGTTGAAAATAGAACTACCCTATGACCCAGCAATTGCACTACTGGGTATTTACCCTAAAGATACAAACGCAGTGATCCGAAGGGGCACGTGCACCCAAATGTTTATAGCAGCAATGTCTACAATAGCCAAACTATGGAAAGAACCGAGATGTCCATCAACAGATGAATGGATAAAGAAGATGTGGTATATATACACAATGGAATACTATGCATCCATCAAAATAAATCAAATCTTTCCATTTGCAACGACGTGGATGGAACTAGAGGGTATCATGCTTAGCAAAATAAGTCAATTGGAGAAAGACAATTATCATATGATCTCCCTGATATGAGGAAGTGGAGATGCACACGGGGGGTTAAGGGGGTATGAGAAGAATAAATGAAACAAGATGGGATTGGGAGGGAGACAAACCATAAGTGACTCTTAATCTCACAAAACAAACTGAGTGTCACTCGGGGGAAGGGGGTTGGGAGAAGGGGGGTGGGGTTATGGACATTGGGGAGGGTATATGCTATGGTGAGTGCTGTGAAGTGTGTAAACCTGGCGATTCACAGACTTGTACTCCTGGGGATAAAAATATATTATATGTCTATAAAAAATAAAAATTAAAAAAAAAAAAGAAAAACAGTTGGGTCATTACTCAGAAAGATAAATACAGAATTACCTATATCAGTATATATACTGATATATCCTATATCAGTATATATACTGATATACTACAAAGAAGTGAAAACATTTGCCTACATAAAAACTTGCATGTGAGTATTCATGGCAGCAATATTCATAATAGCCAAAAGGTGGAAACAATGCAAATGTTTATCAACTGACAAAGAGATAAATGAAATGTGCTATATTTACACAGTGGAATATGATCATACTACAATAGAAGGAAATAATTTTCTGATACATGTGATGTCATGGACGAACCTTAAAAACATTATGCTAAATGAAAGAAGGCAGCCACAAAGACCACACATTGCACTGGGTCCATTTGTATGAAATGTCTAGAACAGGTAAATCCACAGGGATGGAAATTATCAGTTGCCCAGGATTGGGGGAAAATGCAGACTGATGATTAATTGGAGGTTCCATTTTGGAGTGATGAAAATCTTCTAAACTTATGGAAATGGTTACCCACCTCTGTGAATACACTAATGACCATTGAGTTGAGGCTACAATGGGTGAATTACATGATATGTGAATTATATCTCAATAGAGCTATCACTGATAGCTATCACTGCTATCACAAAGCATGCATGGTCCATCCCATTCCCTCCATCACATCGCTGGCTCTGCAAAATGACCATGTTCTTTCAAGCTTTCTTCCCATGGCCTTTCTGGAATGATCCAGATTTGGAAGGAAGGGGAAGTAGAGAGGAGCTGCACGTACCTTCTGTCTGGTAGTACACCTCACCCGCAAAGTGGATGATGCCAAATCTGCCATCATGGATGTTCCTGGGCTGCAGGTAGGCCTTGTTGTTGGCATGGACGTTGTTGAGTTTTTGCAGCATGGTGGTATCTGTCCCCTGGAAGAACACAGACACCCTATGGGCTGACATCCCAGAGTCCAGCCATGGGGAGGTCAGCTGGCATATCCACAGGGCTCAGGGGCTTCCTCACAGAGGCAAAGCAACCGGGCTCAGAATGACTGAGGACCCTTCTACAGATGGGAAACTGCTGCCCAGGGATAGGTGACTACTCTCAGTGAATGGGGACCAAGCTGGAAGCAGAGAATGGGTCTGCCAACTTCCAGTGCCAGCTCTCCCCGTCCAGCCTTCCTTACAATTATCTAGGTACCCTAACCCTGGTTTCACCCTTCTCTGGACTCTGAACTCTTACTATTTTGAAAATTTACTGCCCTAAGGACAGGCAGAGTTCCTTGAGGGTGAGCAGGCAAGCATTTCCCTCTCTTGCACCCCTGCAGCCCTTGGTCCATGGGTGCGTTCTTAGAGTAAATAATCAGTGACCGTGCTGTCATGCTGCTGGGGAGAGGGAGTGAGGGTGGGGTTGGTGAGCCTCCAGGCGAGGAGGTTGCTTAGGCTGGGGCTGGTCTGCTAATCCCTGGCAGAGTTTTCAGCAACCCAGGGACCCATGGGCCACCCCAGGGGAGTTTCCCAACCTTGAGGGCAAGAGCCATGAGCAGGGGTCTCCACCCTCATGAGGGTCTGCAGGCTCAGGGGCTTACCTGTGGGAAGTGGCTCTCTTCGTCCAGGAGGGAGATGATGCTCATGGGCTTGAGGGCCAGCAGGTCCAGTGTGGGCCGATTGTCATTGTAGTGGATGTAATCCCAGGCGATGTTCTCTGAGAGATATTCCTCCTGCTCCATGGTGAACACGTGCTGCACAAAGAACTGCTGCAGGTGCTCGTTCGCAAAGTTGATGCAGAGCTGCTCGAAGCTGTGGAGGGAATGCACACCCAGAGGTGGAGCGAGGTCAGCTCGCTTCCTTTTGGAGCTGGCTAGAAGCGTTGACCACCAGCCATTTGCATCCGGCCATGCATGCATGCCCACGGACACACATCCCCATACATGTGTACTCCCTCTTCCCTCTGTCTCTGCCACCATAACCTCCTCCAGCCCACGGCAGACAGACTAGGAGAATGTCATCATGAGATCATCCTTAGGGGACTAGGTGTCCTGTAGCAGCCCCAGCCCCAGGGGCAAGGGGTCTTGGTGTTGAGATGAGATTTGGGAGACCAGGTAACGGTAATGACTGCTGGGCTGCTTTGCATCAGTCAGACATACTCCTTGCTCCCACCCCATCCTCCAGCTGCTCTTCCTCCTGGACACCCCACCTCCAGAAATGATCCCTCCACTCACCACCCCTGGCTCAAGTCACCAACCAAGGAGTCACGCTTGACACCTCTCCCTGCCTCCTCCCCAGTTCCAGTCAGCTGCCGAAGTCTGGTTCCCACTCGCTCCATCACAGCACCCTGACCTGTGTACTCTCTTCTACTTCCACGGCAGAGGCCTATGTCCAGGCCCCCTTATTCGCCGGGAAAAACCCAGGGGTGGCTTCCTGCCGGCTCCCTGCATCCCCACATCTCCACATGCTGCTAGGGGGAGCTCTTTGGAGAGCAGGCCCCGCTTGTCCCCCGGCTTCCAATCCTCCCAGGTTTCCCGCTGTTTTCACATTCTCCTCAGACAGAGACACAGTACAAAGCCTCCCCGCAGCTCCCAGGGAGTGGCCTGGGTCACCGTGGCCTCCTTCCCATGGCGCTGTGAAGGCATCCACTTCTTCCATGCCTTGGAGTGGTCTCACGTTTGCTACCACCCTCCTCTCCTTCCTCATTGCCCAGCTCGTTCTGTTCAACCCTTGGCTCTCACTATCTTCCTCAGGATGGGTTGCTCATATATGCAAATCCTCATCATACCTGAGCCTGGTCGTTCAACACCTGCTAACCCAAGAGGTGAGGGGACAGGTCCCCCGTGTCCCCCACTCCCAGCACACTGCCTGGAGAGTGCTCAGTGGCCACCTGCAGGAGGGGACTGGAGCCCTGTAGCAAAGCCAGCTTGTGGCTCCTTCAAGGAAGGGCCCTGTATAAATGACCAGTTGCCCCGCAACCAATTATTCGTCCACCTCCAAGCTGTCTAAGTTGTGTGGTCTGCTCAGCTGTCGTTCTTGGGAACAGAAACCAATGATCTGAATCACACTTGAGTTTCTGTGCCTTAGAGCTGCCCTTGCACTGGGCTGAGTTCTGCCAGCCCTGCCCATCCCCCAGCATCCAGTGAGCAGGCCTTCGCCCTGCCCCCCGCCCCCCAGATGGCTGGGGATTCTGCAATCCCAGAGAGCTCCTGTTTACTTGTCCCAAGGTCCTTATTTTCCTGATCTGTCATCCTCCTGCCACTTGATAATGCCCCAGGGCATCACTTGTCCTCATTCAGCTCCACTGCCTGACTCTCTTCAGCACCCTGTCTCCTCCTCTCCCCAGCCTTCATCACAGTCCCAGCTAGGCATCACTTTTCTGACCTGCCTCCTGCCTCTGGCTCTTGGGCTTCCCGTCTGGGGTGCTGGGACACTGGGATGCAGGATCAGAGGTATCCTGCCTTGTCTTACCCTTGCCAAACTCCGAAGTCAGGGATGGGCACACATCCCCTGCTTTCTGCCACTACCTAGTATGACAGTTCATCTAAAGATGCAGTTCACCCCAGCCTCACGTGATCATTCACTTTAGTTCATTAGGAGAGCAGATGGCTCGAAAAAGGTGATAAAAGCTAGGGCTTTAGCCTTGCGCTTGGGGATGCTTGTAGCTCGCTGTGGGGGGGGTGTCAGAGGGGTGCACAGACCGTCTCACTGCAGGCACATTCAGGCCTGCAGAGCACACTCACATCTGTGAGAAGGTGGGAGGGGTTCCTGCTTCTGGTCTCATGGTGGGGGCAGAGGGGGGCAGAATGTTTACCTTCCAGCTTGCTCAGTTAGAGAGGAGCTAAGCTGATCTCCCAGTCTCTGAAAGCAGGTGAACTGAGATCTTCATACCTATTTTTCTGGAAATTTTCAAAGCCAAATATGTCCAGGAGGCCAATGGATCTTTGTACATTTTTGGGGTCCTGGGCAGGTGGAGTGAAAATCGCAGTGTTGATCTTCTTGACAATCCACAGGAAGAGGTGCCCATAGATGCCCTGAGGAGACATGGGGTAAAGCCCATGGGCTTTGAAGCGTAAGAGGAATGCAGCCCCTCATTGCTAAGCTCACCTACAAAGGCTGCACGCACGCAGATCTCATGGACCGACTGAGGGCACTATCCCTACTTTAAAGGCAAGAAACTGAAGGCCAGAGAGGCCAGGAAGCCCACCGTCACCAGACTGGTGACTGGCAGTGTCAGGACTCACTCAGCCATCTCTGCTCTTTCCTACTCTCCCCCAGCAGGGCAAGAAGCCATGTTCAACAAAGAGATATATGAGCCCCTTCTCCCACAACTCTGTACCTTGACAAAGGCATCCCTCCTGTCTGCAGCCTGGGTGATGTTCAGGGGCCTGGTGACAGACTCCCCTCGGATGATGATGGAATGCTTGATCAGACAGTCCCGGAGCGCCTGGTACTCAACCTGGAAAGGTGGGTGGGAACTCGCATCACAGTTAACAGGACAGGGTCTGGCTCCATGCCTAGGACTTACTTAGGACACGTCTTGTTCTCTTTTGTGACTGGACACTCTATGCCCGAGGCCTGAGAGGGTGGGAGACGCCTGTGGGGCCATCCAGCAGGGTCAGGCCAGATGAAGGTTTGGGTCAGCATCTGTCTGCCCTGGCCCAGCATCTAAGCACCAGGGTGTCAGAATGTTCAGGAAGGATGCACAAGCTGAGTGGGTCCTGGGCATGCTGGCTGCTTGGTTTACCAGCTAGCTCTATGCTGGTCTTCTGGGGTCTGGGGAAGGGGCTGGTGCCATAATCAGACCTGGGAAAACAATGGGCAGGGAGGGCTCTGAGTCCAGGCCTTTGGCCTCTGGATATGCCCCAATTGAAGCCACTCCCGCTTGGAGTCTGAGGCCTAAGGGAGCAAGAGGACTCTGGATGGGCCAGTCCTTCTCACCATGCACGAAACACTGAGCCAGCAAGAACCCAAAGAACCGTGAACCAAATAAAGAACATCAGCAGCAAAATGTGATTGCTTTGCTTGTTTGCTTCTGATGCTATCAATTCCCCACCAGAACTGTCAATGGGGTGTGATATGGAGGATATTATAATGACCCCAGGGCAAAGATATCTCTCTATCCAGTGCCGCCATTCTTCCTCCAAGTCCAGGCTCCGTTTGGTCTCTGTAATAACCTGGAGGGCTATTGATATGAGCACATCCCACTTTCCCAGAACAGCACAACTCAGGTGGGGGCTTGTTGAAGGGAGGTAGAGAAGGGCCACGTGTAAGGGCCCCAGGCTATGTGGCCTTGCGGGGGGGGGGGGGGGGGGGGGCTTGGGGACTAGGTGGGGTGGGGAGTGAGGATGCTGAGTGAAGGCCACTGGAGAGCAGCGGGGACACAGGAATTGGGAAGAAATGTGTGTTAAAGCCAGGCTGATCATTTTGTTGTTTTGTTAAAGAGTAGCTCACACTGCTTCCCACCTTCCTTGCTACCCTCAGTGCCTGCAGTGCCCAGATGGGTACAGGGATTGAGTTGAGAGATAGGGAGAGGGGTGGGGGGCAGGAGTGGGAACCTGGGAAGGGTTAATGACAATCAAGTGTTGGGGGGCTGTGAGCCCAGGCCTCTGGGACCCCTCACAGAAATGGAAGCTGGAAGTCACAATGGCCAGGCTACCTCCAATAACTTCAGCACAGTGGGAAAGGCAGGTGTGTCCATCACGTCAGAGGAATCCAGGTTCTCGAAGACTGCAGCTGGGGAGAGAAGCAGTGACCCTGAGTGGGAAACCGGCCTGAAGTGATGGGACAGGGGCCCCAGGAGAACCTGAGCCTGGGGGAGCCCCAGATCCAGCGATTATGGGCACTTGTCCCTGGGTGGGTGGCACTGCCTCTCCCAGACCTTCTCTTGGGCAGGCAATGTCCCTGGGGATTACCAGCCCCTTAGTAGTGAAGGAATGTAACAGACTGCTTCCCCTCTGTTCAGCGAGATCATGGTGTTCCTTCAGTCAGTCAAGTAAGCGGGCATCAACAGAGCACAACTATAAGCCAGGCCCAGCCCTACTGCAAGAGTCTCCTGATTGGTCTCCCCATTTCAGTCCCCATCTTCCAGGATCCTCCACCTCAGGTCTGCCAGGCTTCAGGAGAGAGAAAGTGTTGTTTCTGTATATATAGTTTTTCTTTTTCAAACTTGAAAAAATTATAAAATAAAGCATACAGATAAAAAAAAGTATATAGAATCCAAAGGCATGTTATAATAAAACAATGATTCCATGAGTATGTAATAGTGAAACCACTATTACAGCCAAGATATGGAGCCTGGCCCACACTGAAGCCCTCACGGTCCTTTCCTGCTAAGACCGTGTTCCTCCCTACTCACTCATGGAAACCACTTCCTTGGTTTCCATTATTCTTTCACTACCAAATATTGATCCTGGAACAGCATTTAATTTCAGCTGTTTCTAAATTTTGTGTTAAGGGGGATCTAATTGAATGATCTATAAGATCTGCATTCTTCAGTGCCTGGTTTTACTCTCAACATCACATTCCTAATACTCTTCCATGTCCCGATGCCCCTGTGTGCATGTCAGTGCCCACCTGTCACCCACAGAAGTGCCCGGTTTAGTTGATAGGTGCTATGGGTACAGCAACAACTCACCTGGAGGAGATTTCCTGATGTGATTGAGAAAGGGGTCCAAATTTATGGACCAGTTTACTGAAAACTCTGTCCTTTCCTCACTGCTCCATGAACTGGTGTCCTTCATGAATTCTAGAATCAGCCATAGTTCCTTCCAGTATTGCCTTTGCCCCATCCTTTCTTTCTTTTCCTTTTGTATGTCAATTAAAGGTATGTTGCTGCTTCTCACTTGTCCTCCACATCTCCCACTCTCTTAAACATTTTCCACCCCCCCGTGTTTCCATGCTGTGTCCTGACTTTTCCTCCATTTACACATTCCTTCTCCATGTGTGTAAAACTGGCTGTTTGGGGCACCTGGGTGGCTCAGTAGGTTAAGCATCTGCCTTTGGCTCAGGTCATGATCTCAGGGTCCTGGGATCCAGCCCCACATCAGGCTCCCTGCTCAGTGGGGAGTCTGCTTCTCCTTCTCCCCCAGTTTGTGCTCACTTCTTTCTCTATCTCTAATAAATAAATAAAAATTTAAAAAACCTTGGGGCACCTGGGTGGCTCAGTGGGTTAAGCCTCTGCCTTCAGCTCAGGTCATGACCCCAGGGTGCTGGGATTGAGCCCCTCATCGGGCTCTCTGCTCAGCCGGGAGCCTGCTCCCCCCCCCTCTCTGCCCACCTCTCTGCCTACTTGTGACCTCTGTCTGTCAAATAAATTAAAAAAAAAATCTTTAAAATTTATTTTTTAAAACTGGCTGTTAAAATCATCCATTGAGTTCATTTTTTTTAATTTTAGAATTTCTATGTGACTCCTTAAAAAATCTATAATGTCATGTTTTCTGTTTCCAGTTTCCTGTCTAAATCTTCAAGCTTAGCTTTTTATTTCCTTGAACATAGCCAAGTGTAGATGCTTTGTCATTTGTGTCTAATAATAACAATTTGTAACAATAATAATAATAACGTCTGAAATCTTTGTGGCTCTATTTCAATTGTCTATTATTTCTGATGGCTCTTGCTCAGGATGTCTTATTTCTTTGTTCCTACTTATCTTTGGCTGCATGTTGGATGTTGAATTTAAAAAACTGTCCAAAGGAATAATGTATAATCTAGATTGATGCTATTTTCCTCCAGAAAGGAACTTCCATCAGATGCTTGGAGGCACTAATAGGCCAGAATACCCTGATGCCCAGACCACCTGGATGCTTACAAGTGGGTTTGCAACTTCATGCATAGCTTTGTTTACTCTGGTTCACCTTACCCTAAGGGGGTAGCCCTTTAGGGTCCTAACTAAACCTGGGGGATGATCAGAGTTTTCATCTCTGGAGGGCCTTAAGCTTTGACATCTTCCCTCTAACCCTGTGAGAACTCCAAAATCATAACTATAATTTTCAGTGCATTTTCCAGGACAGGGTTAGAACATGTGATCTTGGCAGGCTCTTGAGCTGAGAACTCCCAGAGATTTCTTCCTCCTCCTGTCACAGTCCCCCCACTCTTCCTCCCCAGGGGGTACAGTTTGGGTGGAAACAGCATTACCCATAAACTCCACGTTGCCTAGGTGGAGGATGGCTGCCAGCAACTTGCTGAGGTCCCAATTCTCAGAGTCAGAGAACATGAGGATCTTCATGGCGGAGCGGACATGGGCATAGTCCTTGGTGTCATCTAGGCCCTCACAGGAGGTGCAGTTTCCCTGCAAAACCAGGCACTTCAGCATTCTGGGGGCCACCCCCCACCACACCTCCTCCATCATAGGGCTAGCAGGGCAGAGACATGTCAGGGACTCAGCCAAGGGTGCCTAATAACTTCATAGGCTCCAGGTAGACTCTGAGAGGCCTCCTGGAGGCTCCAGCTCCGAAAATACACGAAAGTACTTCCACAGGTGGAATCATGCTGACATAGCCACAGTATGCCTGGGCTTTGCAGCTAGCACTGGCATCATTCAGCTTCTCTCAGCCTCCATTTGTCACCCATCCCCAGTAATGCCTGCCTTACCCTCTCTGTGAGTTCTTTCCTTTCACGAGCACCCTCCAAGGCTCCTGGGTACCAGGCCCTGTGCTACTTGCTGGGAATTCCATACACGGAGAGACCTGACCCTGCTTGGGGTGCTGTGCATCCAAGAAGGGAGGCAGGAAGCAAAGGATGGTATCATATGCTCTGACAGGTGCTGAGACCAAAGGGGGCCAGGACCAGCCCTACTGGGAAGTGGGGAAAAGCTTCATGGCGGTGGTGCCTGAACTGGCTCCACAGCAGCACAGGGAGAGGGTGATCTAGGCAGTGGACAGCTGGAGCTGGGCTGTGAGGTGGAGACAGGGACAGGGCTTGCGAGGAAGCTGGGGTCACAGTGGAAGGGGAGAGGTGGAGGGATGATGGGATCTGGAGGCCCTTGGAAACCATGCCACGGAGCCACAGGGAGCTCCTGCACAACTGTACTCCAAGACATGACCTGTCAGACTTGAGCTGTGGAAGGTCGGCAGATTGGGTGCTGGGTTAGGGGTCAAGTCTGATGACAGGGAGGATGCAGGAGGAAACTACCACCATGATCTGGGCAAGAAACGAGGAAGGCCTCCATATGGGGTAGGCAGGAGAGATTCCATCCCCTTTAACAGAACCTTGAGCTGGATGGCCTCTCGCATCACACTGTTCCAGGTGTGGGGATGCAGCCCAGAGGAAGAGCAAGGTCCCTGCTTTGCTAGAGCTCAAGTTGTACAGGCACCTACAAGGATGGGCAACTAGAATGAAACCGAGGAAGGAGAAACATGGCTAAGACTCTCTATCACCTGCTGGAACGTCTGTCTGCTGCAACCAGAAAAGGCTGAGGTTTGTCGGGAAGGATTCTGCGTTCAGAAGAAAATAAGGAAGCACATGGACAAGGGTTAAGTCTCTGAAAGTCATACGAACAGAAGGGTGGAGTGGAAGATGGAAAAGGGGAACCCTCAATTCCTGCCTCAGGGCTTTTCTGGGGCTGTAAACCACAGCTGCAGCAGGAACCAGCTTTCCTCTCCTTTCTCCTTTTGCTATTGAGAGATGCAGCGTGGGAGCAGGTAGAGGATGAGCAGGCCGGCGCAGCGCCGAGAGCTGGAGGGAGGAGGCGGCACCGGAAGGGTAAGGGCGGGGGCGGAGCGAGGCAGTGAGGGGCAGAGAAGGCGGGACGAGGAAGGCGGAGCAGGGCGAAGAGAGGTGGACCGGAGGGAGACCAGGCGGGAAGGGCAGGGGCGGGGCGGGGAGAGGTGGACCTGAAAGAGGAGGGGCGGGGAGGACAGGGGTGGGGTGGCGAGGGCCTCACCATGGTAAGGTAGTGGTACTCAGAGGGCGTCCCCAGGCTCAGCAGCTGCTTCTCCTCTGCGCTCATACCCATGAGCATGGAGTAGAAGATGTGGTAGTTCCGCTCCTCTGGGGCCTGATGGAAAGGTGTTCCAGAAAGCCTGGTAAACACTCCCCTAAGGCTGCCAGGCTTCAGAAATGCCTCCCGCCTCCAGCCTTGTCCCAGCTTCTGCTCCAAGGTCTGTCAACCAGATGTGGCTCTGGCATTGACCCAACGGTCGTTCGGTTCTGTCGATGTCCTCATTCTGGTCCTCCAAGCCAGCTTATGCCCACAGCCCTGTGCTATAGGCCACCCACCATGCGCAGCAAACACATGGCTCCCAGGATTTTCCCTGCATCTCCACTGCTCTTCCCAAACCTGAGGACATCTTGCCTAAAGTTGTAAGCTGGGAGTGAAGCCAGGATCCATTTCCTTAGCTGGTGACTGGCCTGGCCTTAAAATTAATTCTGGTTAAGGTGGGTAGTAAGCACCAAATGATATAGAACATGATATGGATGGAAAATTCAAAACAGAAAATGCTATCATTTCTTTTTCTTGAATACTGGGAAAGGACCATCATTATCCCATTCTAGGGGTCCTTGGCCCATCTCAGGGTAAGGCCAGGGTTCAGTGGCAGCAAACTAAGACCAATGAAGGCATGAGAGTGATGGAAGGGAAACTCTGTTGGAAGCCTTCTCATTCCCTGGCTCCTGGTCCTGGGGTGGGTGGAGGTTTCCCCAGGACCAGTGCAGCAGAGGGAGGCCTTACCTGCCGGCAGACCCGGGACTTCTCCAGGAGAAATTGCTCAATGCGTGCACCCTCGATCACTCCACTGGAGTTGAAGTGGATGTCAATATACTTCCCAAAGCGGCTTGAGTTATCATTTCGGATTGTCTTGGCATTTCCGAAGGCTGAGGGCCAGAGGGTGATGCCCATGATGGGAGCAGAGAGGAGAGAATTTACTTTGAGTGGGATCATCTGGGAAGGCTTCTGAGAGGAGGTGGCTGAGTCCAGAGTTGAAGGATGGGTAGTACTGCACTAGAAAATGATGGCAACCAAGAGTATGCTGAGAGGAAGACAAAGTACAAGTAAAGGCACAGATGCCAGTAAGCATGGGGTATATTTGCAGAGGGGCAAGTTTGGTTGGAGCATAAAATGCAGGAGGAAAGCAATGGAAGATAGATAGAACTAGTTAATAGCACAACACCTTGAATGCCAGGCTAAGAAGCTTGGAATTAGTCTGTTGGTGATGGGGGAGTCAGGAAAGCTTCTGAGGGAGTGTGGGATCAGATTTGTATTTTAGAAAGGTTGCTTAGGCTGAAGCGGGGGCCGGGTTGGAGAGGGGAAGCTTATAGGGAGAGTAGCAACAGCTGGTAGGGACCAGGCTCAGAGGAGGAGGTCAGACCAGAAGACTCTTGGATTGCAGCATGATCCAAAGTGCATTTCATAGAGCTGTTTCTGCAAGCTTCTCTGATTCGACCCACAATAAGAAAGATCCTTTGCGTTGTGTCTTAGTGCACACCCTCCCCACCTGTACACATTAATAAAAGGAAATATTCAGTACTGGTTCTGACCAAGAGCAATGCCCTGGGGTGTTTTCTATTCTATGCAATTTAATTTGTCCTAAAAGACTGATTTCATGACCCTTTGGTGGGTTGGGATGCAGGTTGACAATACCACCATACAACATACCGCATACATAGTCCTATGAGAAAAGGAAAAGGGTTCTTTGGTCTCTGCCTTGAGGAATCCCAACAGACAGCAGAGGCTCCTACAGAGGCTACCTATGCTTGGGAAACCTACTTCACGTTGTTGAACCCAGTGGCAGATCTCTCATCAAGAAAGAGCCTGAGGTAGGTTCCTTTTGGTAGAAATTGGCAACCTGATTCTAAAATGTATATGGAAAGGTAAAACACCTACAATGGCCAAGTTTGAAAAGGAAAAGCAAAATCGGAGGTTGTGGGCTACCTGACTGAAAAACTGACTAAGCTATGGAATTAAGCTACAGGAATCAAGACAGTGTGGCACTGGCAAAAGGGTCTGAGAGAGCAACAGAATGGAATAGAGAATCCAGAAACAGACCCACACATGTATGGTCAACTGATTTTAGACAAAGGTGCAAAGGCCACTTAATGGAGAAAGAATAGTCTTTTTGACAATAGGGGATAAAATTATTATGAAAGAAAAGAAGAAAAGAAAGGGAAGGAAAAAAATTGGAAAAAAAGCAGAAACTCGACTTATACCTTGCACCATAAAAAAAACCCCAACAATACAAAATAGATCATGGACCTAAATGTAAAGCTAAAACTGTACCACATCTAGAAGAAAACATGAAATCTCTGGATTAGGCAAAGATTTCTTTCTTTTTCTTTTTCTTTCTTGTTTGTTTTTTTTTTTTTTTGTGGGGGGAGGGGGCAAAGGGTAAGGGGAGAGAGAATTTAGCAGAGCTGGACACAGGGCTCGATCTCATGACCCTGAGATCATGACCTGAGTCAAAATCAAGAGTCAAACACTTAACCAACTGAACCACCCAGGTGCCGCAAAGATTTCTTAAATATGACCCCAAAACCATGATTGATAAGAGAAACAAAGATAAATTGAACTTTATGGAAATAAAAACTTCTGGTCTATAAAAGACACTGTTAGAAGAATGAACGGGCAAACTACAGACTGGGATAAAATATTTGCAAAACATATCTTATAAGAGGCTTGTATCCAGAAGATATAAAGAACTCACAAGTCATTAATAAGGAAACAACTCAATTTAAAAATGGGTAAAAGGTTTTAATAGATACAGAGAAGATACACAGATAGGAAATAAGCTCACGAAAAGATGCCATTAGCCATTAAGGAAATTTGAATTAAAATTATAGTGAGACACCAGTCTGTGCCTACTGGAGTAGCAAGCAACCACCATCACAGGCCCACATGCTGGTGACAATGTGGAGCAACCAGGACTCTCGTATTTTGCTGCTGGGAGTGCAAGATGGTACAGCCACTTCGATAAACACTCTGGCAGTTTGTGACAAAGGTAAATGTCTCACCATATGACCCAACAGTTTCACAACTACGTGTTTATTCAGAAGAACAACATATATTCACACAGTAACCTGTACGCAACTGTCTGTAAAGCTTTATTCATAATCACTAAAACCTATAACAACCTGGGTGCCCTTCAGCTATTATTGATGCAGAAAACAACATGAAAAATCCCAGGTGCATTATGGTAACAAAAGTAGCCAGACCCAAAAGATGGCAAACCATATGATTTCCTTTATATAACCTTCTGGAAAAGATAAAACTACAACTGACCCTTGAACAATGTGGGGGGTAGGGATGCTAACTCCTCATATAGTCGAAAATCTGTGTATAACTTTTGACTTCCCAAAACTTAACTAATTAACAAAACTAATTAATCAATAGACTACTGTTGACCAGAAGCCTTACTGATAACACAGTCAATTAACACATTTTGGATATGTATCATAAACTGTCTTCTCACAATAAAGTAAGCTAGAGAAAAGAAAATATTATTAATAAAATCACAAGAAGAGAAGATGTATTTATAATACTGTGTCCACATGTCAGTGGATCTGCACAATTCAAACCCTCATGATTCAGGGGTTGGCTGTATTAGGGGAAAGAAAGACAAACTGGTGGTTGCCAAAGGTTGGGGTTGGGAAGAGAGTTGACTACAAAGAGGCATGAAGGAAGTTTGGGGGTGATAGAACATTCCATACATGACTAAGATGGAACTAAAACTATGACCATGAGTTTGTCAAAATTCATACTCTATATCGAAAAATGTGAACTTTCACTGTACATAAAACACACCTGTGTTATAAAGAAACAGAGAAAATGCATTGACCGTGGCTGGTCACTGGGGAATCCAAGTCACTCATTTCTGGTCTGCCCCCATCAGAGACTGAGCGAGGAGGCTTATGGCCTGCCATTGCACCCAGTGCAGGCCTCCTCTAATGGGCACTTTGCTCTGAGCTCCCCCTCAGACCCTGGCAGATCTGCACACAGCTTGAAACCTCATCCTGCCCATTCCACTCTCCCCTTTCCTGTGTGTCCTACAGGTATCCTAGTCAGGATGCTTTTCCTGCCTGTTCCTGCTACTTCCCCCTTGGTCTCGATCAAGGGTACCCCTCAGCCAACCTCTTGCAGTCTTAACACCAGCTTCGCAATGCCCCCCCAGGTGACCCAAATGGACACACCCAGCATTTCCCAAACCAGCTTCATCTCAGAGTCCTTATTTAAAAGGAATACTTGTTTTGATCCTATGGAAAACACACTTAGTGAAAGCTTGTGATTCCCGGGAGCCCCCACACTACCATTCGCCACGTGCTCATTTTTCCTGTCCTGAGGTATCCTGTGAAGTCACAGAAGGGTACTATCCTGTCCCTCCCCATGGGAACCTCCTGGCAGGAAGTGCCAGGAAGCCCGCAGGGCCGGGGAGGAAGGCCCGTCCTAAGAGTGACCACTCACCTTCCAGGATGGGATTGGCCTCCAGGACCTGCTGCTCAATCCACGAATGCTGGCCGCTGACGGTGGCCAGGAACTGCAGGATGAGCTTGGTGGTTTCTGTCTTCCCTGCCCCAGACTCACCACTGCAAAGAGGGCACTCAAGATGTCAGTCAATAAAGCAGTCATTTCTTCAATACCCTCAACTCTTCTGCAAATCCACCACAGGCCCACTTTCAGGTCTGAACAGGGATAGCTCCTCCCTGTGCACAAGTCCTGCCACATTTCTCCTATGGGTCTCAGCTGTCTACTTTGTATCAGTTATTGGTGTGTTCATCTTTTCTGCCCTGCCTTGGATGCGAGACCCTGGAGCATGGTTGTATCTGGTTTATTCCAGTGTCACGGGCTCAGTGCTCAGTAACAACAGATGAATGAACAGGACCAGATGATGCAATATTTTGATATAACATTCTCTCTGTGAGCTGGCCAGAGGGGAGACTGCATCATTCACAATTACCCTGCCTTTAGCCTAAGAAAATGATCCCCAAATCAGAAAAAGCTTTCTCCACAAGCTTTGTGCTCATTAAAACATTTTTTATTGATCATTACAATTGCAGGTATCAGGGGCACCTGGCTGGCTCTGTTGGTGGAGCATGCGACTCAGGGTATAGGTTTGAGCCCCATGTTGGGTGTAGAGATTACGTTAAAAAAAGTCTTAAAAATAACCAACAGCTGTGGAAAATCAGAAGTAACACAAAGGGGGAGATTTGCTATGTTCCCTTGGGTCAAAAAACATTATGCAACCATTAGAACGAAACCTATACAGAGCCTCAGTGAGGTGGACAATGTTTATTAGGTACATAAAGTGACAAAAGTCCCTACTATTTAGTATAATTTTAACTAAGTGGATAGGGGAATCCTTTTCTTTCCAAAGTATCTAGAAATTTTTTTCTGAGAATATTTTCCTGAAATTTTGTAAAATTTTCATAGTGAAGCTATATTAATTTCATAATGGTGACATATGAAAACTAGTTTTTAAAAGCTTCTTAGGGAGTTTAACAAAATTAAAAATATACTTGTGTTTGGCATATTGCACACAGACAGGTTTGTAGTGATTACTATTACTATTATTGAGGTTTGCATGTCACTTTTGGGTAAATTATTTTTCATTATGGAAAATGTCAAACATTACAAATGGAGACTCAAGAGTGTCTTGCTAATAAAAGCAATTCTTGTCACCTGGTTGGGAATGCAGACTCCTAGGCCCACCCAGCTCTGCTCAGTCAGAATATGCATTTTCACAAGATCCCCAGGAGATTTCTGCACCTTACAGTTTGCATTACGAACTCCCACAGTTCCATCCCAGCTCCAGCTGCTGGCCCATTTTCTTTCCCATCCTGTGCTGTTTTGAAGCAAATCCAGAACAAATACTGTTTCATCTGAAAGTATTCTTTTAAAGAAAAGTTTTGATCAAATATGTTCACAATTACTATGCCAGCCAAGACAGTCCAGTCAACAAACTTCTGCCACTTGCCATGAACATGAATTCCCCAAACAACCCTCCAAGGTAGAGACAGGATATGCGGGCAGAGCAGGAGTGACTTGCTTGTGGCCTTTCTTATGGCCTTGAGGGAGGCGAGGGCAGGAAGAGAAGGCAGTTTAACTCAGAATGATCTTCTGCTCATGCAAAAAGCCACAGATCAGGGTGCTCTGCCCTCTTCTTGAGGCACTGATGTCATGGAGGTGAAAGCTGGCCCAGTGAACTTCCAGGCCAGCCTAGGGGCCAGCTCTGCTCAGGAGGCCTCCTGTGGTGAGGCTGGTCCTCCCAGTCCTGGGAGGCATGGGAGTGGGAACACACTGAGTAGGCAGGGAGAGCCTGGGAGGGAGACAGAGCACCAGCCCTCCTTGGCACATTACTCTGTTCACTTCCTGAGAAGTGGAAGTCACCCCAGGACACCTCTCTGTCTTCTTTCCAGTGCCCTGCATTTGAATTCCCTGCTTAACAGTTGTGTGTCTCTGGAAAAGGATCTCAGCCTCCCTGCTGCTAAATACCACCTCCTGCTCCAACAGTAGAAAAGGAAAACGAATATCTACTTCAGAGGGTTGCTGAGAACAGTGATCATCAATGCTACAGGACTTCATTTCGGTCTCTGTGCCAACATCACATTCAGAGAGGCCACGCTTCATCTGCCCTCCACCTAGAGCAGTAGCCCCATCACTGTCTTTTCTCTTTCCCTATAGTGCTTTTCTTCTAAGCTTTCATTACCTGCCTTTAAAAATTGGCTTATTTATTGCCTGTGTGTCTCCCCTTTTAGAATGTAAGCTCCATGAGGTGGGAATTTTAGTCCCTCTCATTTGCTGCTAACTCCACACAGTAGTACAATGCGGGGCATACAACTGGAGCACAGTGGAGCCTCCAATGAATGAATGAATGAAGTCTCCTATATCTCCAAGCAATGTGCCCTGGAGGCAAATTCTCCCTCCTCCTTCCTTTCCCTTTCTCCCTCCCTTCCTTCCACACCAGGAGGGCCTGTGCAGGAAGTAGGGAGGTCAGGCCAAGCAGAGGGTCTTTGAAGCAGGGTCAGGACCTGGACTGGAGCAGGACATGTCCCTCCTGGGCCTCAGCAACCTGAGAGCTGGCCACTGGAGCTGTTGCTACTGTCTTCATCTGAGGCCTGCCCAGAGATTTTTTTTTTTTTTTTGAGTGAGACCTCATCTCTTTGACCTTTGAGCCCCCAAGCCTCTGTTCCATTAAATGTGCCCATCACATTTTTTTTTCCTTGTCTCAGGAAATATTCACTGAAAGCTGGGCAATCAGGCTCTGCTCATACAGTGGAAGAACAGGTTCTGCAGGATGGAAGACTTGGAGGGAAATGTCAGGGTGAAGGGGCAGTAGGGGCCAGGTGCAGGTGAGCTAGGGTGTTTACAGTTGAATGGGAGCCCCTAAATCAAACAGGCTTTGTAGGCATGCTGGATGGGAGGGGTTTAGGGAGAGGAGGGGCTCCCTGCTTTACTGGACGGTCAGAGATCCCTACCAGGAATTCAGGGAGCCCTGAGCCCCACCTGATGATGCAGCACTGGTCTCTTTTGTTCCTCTTCAGGTTGAAGTAGCAGTTGTTGGCAATGGCAAAGACATGTGGTGGGAGTTCGCCCATGTGGTGGCTGTAATAGAGCTGCACCTGCTCCAGGCTGTAGAGGGGCAGCACCTGGAACGGGTTCACAGCCACCAGGATGGAGCCTGTGTAGGTCTGGGGAAGAGAACAGATGGTTAGTACCCTCTGCTCTGAAGGCCAACACTGCCTGGTCCTGACCTTGGCCTTGGGTGCCCCCACGGAGGTTTACCAGGCCTGACAGAGTCTAGCAGAGAAGTGGGGTCAGATTCTGGGCCAGGGAGACAAGATGCGCAGCTGCTCCGATCCTCCGTTCCGGAAGACAGGGGCGCTCACTGTGAATGGGAGCTGGGGGGGCGAGTGCTTTTACAGAAAGATTAAGTGTGGTTCTCTATGTTAACTATTTAGCGTTCTGTCCAGTATTTAGAATAATAAAATGCTCAATAAAAATTGGCTGAATTCATGACATGAGTTTTCACCTGCCTCCCACAGGGGCCTCCTCTGTGGGGCTGGCCAGCAAGAGTAGCCTCCACTGATCCTTCCTAGGATCGCCCCCCCCACCCCCGGTCAGGACCACCTGCTCACCCAAAGCCCCCAGGATGTCTGACTGTCCCTCTGGGAGTGGAACAGGGATAGCCACATCATCAAGTCACCTGATTACCCACATCCTAGCTTTCATTTTAGGAACAGAGAGTTCAATCTCTCTTACTCCAAGGACTGTGACAACCAGATAAAAGAATGCAAGCATAAGCTCTTTGGAAAGGATAAAGGATAAGCTCATTTTAGCTTATTGGCGTTATCAGTTCCAGGAGCTCTGACTCACATTCAGCCAGAGTGGACTCAGCATGCTCTGTCCCCTCTCTCCCACAGGGCCTCCTCAGTCTCCTGGCTAGCCTTCCCCTTTATTTGGGGTCCACTGCTCATTCTCCCACTCCTCTTAGCCTTCTAGAAAGTCTCCTCAGAGCCATCCCAGCCCCCTCTCGCCAGGAGAGGGCCAGGCAGTGGCTTCCTAGGCCATACCCTGTTAGGGCAGGGCTGGTGTCAGTTCTGAATATTGGCTCTACTGGGAAAATCTGCATTGGAACAGGGATGCACGGCTTAGGGCTGGGGTGAGCCTCCCATCCACTGCCAGGCTTTGGGAGAAGGACCCACATCTACCCACATGGCCCTCCTGGCCATCCCAGGACTTGTTTCATAGGGGGACAGAGGTCTTCTGCGTGGTGACTCTGTCTCTGCCACATGCGTAGGAAGGGTCCAGGCAGATGATGTCTAATCCTATGGTCTCTGGTCCATTTGGCCATCAGAGCAGGCCTTCCACTGAGCCACAGCACTAACTGAGCACCTACTGTGTACCAGGCACTATGCTGGCATGCTACATGTCAGTTTTCCGAGACCTCAAAGGTGGTATTATCACCCTACTTGTTTTGGATTGGGGAGCAGAGATGGAGAAACATTAAATTCCTTGACCACCTCAGGCAGTGAGGGCACAGGGAGTGGGGACTGAACCACGTATGTCTGGCTCCAAACCCACAGTGCCTGTTTTCTTGTTGTTGTTGTTGTTGTTGTTTTTGTTTTTTACACAGCCAAGAGGTCAGTGCCTGTGGACCGAGTTCCCCGGGTAGGAGGTGGAAATGGGGGACTCACGTAGATCTTGTGCTGCTGATAGCGGATCAGGAGGTTGTGCACCATGCCTGCCTCATTCAGGTCCCCCAGGCGGATCATGTCATCCACACCTTGCACAGAGATGGGGTGCATGGGGCTGAGGGTGTCAAGGTCCTCTGCTCGGATCCAGTGTTCCTGGAACAAAAGACACAGACTCCCCTGAGGCGCAGCCAACCCACAGCTCCTCCTCTCCAAGTTCCCCGCAGATCTGCTGACGTGGTAGCTTGACTAGTCTCTGGCTGAGGTCCAGGGAAACCTAAGGCAGGATCAGGGAAGATTGTGGTCGGAGAAAGAATGTGTGCAGGGTCAGAAGTCAGTGTGTAGCTGGTACTAATTTCAGACCAGGGTCAGAGGAGCTGACTTCAGAAGTCAGATTTGGCTGTGATTAGGATCAGGGACAGTTTGCAGCTGGGGGCCTCACAGATTGTTGGAATGAATAAGATCATGCAAGTAAAAGTGCTTTTTAAACTGTAAAACATAGATATTTTGCAAATAGAAAATATTATTGTTCATCTTTTACTATCTCCCCTAATATGGAGCTCACAGATCACAGATTAGAATCTTCTCCCTGGAGGCCAAGTTTCCACATGCCCTGTGCTGTAGCACCTCAGCAAAGAGGTCCCCCCGATGAGACTGAAGGGACCAGCTGGACCTCACCCTGCATGCCCTTCCCCAGGGCGCCATGCTTGGCCAAGCTTGCTCCCCCAACCCCCAATTGGCTGAGCTGCAACCCTGCAGGTCACCCCAGCTTCCCACTTTTCTCTTGCTTAGGCTATTTTGTTCAGGATAAACTGAATCTCATCCCCTTCCTCCTCACATTTTGGGGGCCCTCTTCTCCATGTTCCTTTCTCAAATACCTTTCCATCTCTCTTTTTTATCCTTCCAGCTCACCTTCCTTTGCTTTGCAAACCAGCTTTCAGCTGCCTTCTCCTCTCTGCCACAGACCCTTCCCCACTTCACTCCTTCCTGCTCCCCTAATTGGCCTAATTTTTCAACTATCAACTTGCTCCCTGCTCTTTGACTATAGAAACACTCCCCAAGACAGACATGTGATGTTTACCATGACAGGACCCCACCATGGTCTCTTCTGCCAGGTAGGTTCCCCCCACTTGGGCTCTGGAACCCCTAATGTTGGAAAGCAGCACCAGAAGAGGAGAGGGGCTCAGGGACCTGGAGGGATGGGGAGGTGAGGGTGGGCCCTGAGCTCCTGGACAACTTGGTCACACTGACCTTGCCCTCATCATCTTCAAGCAAGATCTTGCCAGGCTTTGTTTCTTTGACAATGCACCCGATGGCCACGCTGCTCTTGTTGGCAGAGAGGGGGTTCAGCCACACATGGTCACCCTGGAGAGCAGAGAGAAGACAGTGGTCAGATATTTGTTCCTCGTTCTCCTTCCTGTTCAAGATATACACTTTCCAGGGGGCTGTCCCTTCCAACCAGGACCCCCCAAGGTGGCTGGGGTGCACTCTCTCTCCTGCCCCTTCCTTCTGCTCCTCCTTCTCTTTCCCTCTCCTTCTTCTTCTCCCCTCCCTCCCTCCCTGCCCTTGCTTGCTTTTGCCAGGATGGTAGTGGGAGGTGGGAGGTAGCTGTGGAAGATTCCCTGGCCTACCTTGGTTCTAGGAAACAGACAAGCCATATTTGCAGGAAAAAAGTTGCACTGTGAGGTGGAAAAAGTCTTTGCCCTATGAATAGCCCTATACCACCCAAACCCTTTGCGTGGAGAGAAGCAAAGACTAAACCCTCACTAGGTTTCTGCTAGCTTGCAGCATGGCATTGACCCACATGAACTTCCTTCTGACCTGAGAAAGCTCACCCCATTCAAAGAGGAGTAATCTGAAAGGAATCAGCGCAGGTCTATGTACAAAGATACCGAAATCCAAAAGGAGGAAAGGAGAAGGTGAATTTTACTCACCAGGGAAAAACCAACCAACCAACCAATCAACCAACCAACCGACAAAACTGCCATACAACACTAGAAAGTTGTGGCCAAGTATTTCCCCATGGTTTCCAAAATCTTATTGAAGGGTAGAGCAGGAGAAATATAAAGGATGCCTGGGTGGCTCAGTTGTTTAAGCAACCGCCTTCGGCTCAGGTCATGATCCCGGAGTCCTGGGATCAAGTCCCAAATTGGGCTCCCAGCTCCATGGGGAGTCTGCTTCTCCCTCTGACCTTCTCCCCTCTCATGCTTTCTCTCTCAAATAAATAAATAAAATCTTCAAAAAAAAAAAAAAGTAGAGCAGGAGCAAGAGCTCAGAAATTAGATGCTGAGACAACTGAAAAGGATGAGACATGAATTGACAAAGCTGGAGAAAGAAATGGAAGAAAAGAGATAAACATGGACCAGAAACAAAAGCAGAATCAGAAACAGCAGGCAAACAAGCACTGCTGAAAGCACAGGGAAGATCTCTGATGATAGGAGGAGAAAGTGAGCAGAATGACACAGAAATGTTTAAAGCAGGTATTAGGAAAAGAAAGATAGATATGGAAGATTGACAAAAATACACATAAATGCACAAAGAAGGTAACTAGAAATAAAACCCAGAAAGATTAGTTAAAGATATAATTCAAAATAACTTTCCAGAAATTAAGGAATCCTTGCATCTGTGGATTGAAAGCACACTGGGTCCCAGGAAATAATGACAAAGAAAAATCAACTCTAGGACACAGACTAGTAAAGGTTATTGAACTAAAAAATTAAAAAAAAAATTTGGGGGGGTGTAGGCAGACAAAAAGATAAGTTCACTTATAAGGAGAAAATTCAGGACAAAGTCAAATCCTATTTGAGGGCTGAACCACTCCTACAAAGATCTCAAGAAAAGAACAACCCACCTATTAGGATGACCACTATCAAAACAGCAGAAAACAACAAGTGTTAGGGAGGATGCAGAAACAATGGAACTGTTATACGCTATTGGTAGGATTGTAAACTGATGTAGCCACTGGGGAAAACAATATGGAGTTTCCTCAAAAAATTAAAACTCTAACTACCTATGACCCAGCAATCCCACTTCTGAGTATATATCCAAAGAAATTCAAAGAAAGATCTTGAAGACATATTTGTAGTCCCATGCATTGCAGCATTATTCACAAAAGCAACATGTGAAAGCAACCCAAGGGTCTATTGATAGATGAGCAAATAAACAAAATGTGATATATACATACAATGGAATATCATGCAGCCTTAAAAAAGAAAGAAATCCTGCCGTATGGTACAATGTGGATAGACCTCTAGGACATTAACCTAAGTGAGATAAGCCAGTCACGAAAGGACAAATGCTGCATTATTCCATTCATAAGAAGTATCTTAAGTAGTTAAAATCATAGAAACAGAAAGTAGAAAGATGGTTGCCAAAGGCTGGAGGAAAAGGGAGGGAAAACAGTGTTTAATAAGCACTGAATTGAACTTTGCAAGATAAAATCTTCTCAGATCTGTTGCACAAGAATGTGAATATACTTAATACTGAACTATATGCTTAAAAATTGTTAACACGGTAAATTTAATGTTAAGTGTTTTTTACCAGAAAGAAAAAAAAAATCAAAAAATTTTTTTACCCAGCCAAATTGTCAATCCAGTATAAAGGTAACAAACATTTTTGAAGATGCAGTATTATTGCCATAAACCTTCTGGAAAAAAAAATGGGGGAAAAAACTTCAGCTGATAGTACAAGAAATGAAAATAGATCCACACCAACACATATGATCATGAAGTTTCAAAATACTTGAGACAAAGAGAAAATCACAATAGTTTTCAGAAAGAAAAAATAAGCTTTATACAAAGGCTCAAAAGTTAGAATGGTATCTGATTTCTCAACAGCAATGCTGGAAGCCAGAAAACAACATGGAGTAAACATCTTCACAATTCTCAGGGAAAATTCTATCTAGTATGGAATCCTATGCCAGCTGACATTCACACTTGACTAAACATAATTTAGACATGCAAGTTGTTAAAAAAACATTTACCTCCTATGTACCCTTTCTCGGAGAGGTATTACAGGATCTGTTAGATCAAAATGACAGTATAAACCAAGAGAAAGACCTCAATTGCAGGCAAAGGGATTTAGTACAAAGGAGAGGTGAAAAGCATATTCAAGGTGGCTGTGAAGGAGACCCAAGATGATGTCAAGATGTATGCCTCAGAAATAGATGATACAGTTGATCTATCGCAAGTCAGCAACTCTGGGAGAGATTTCCTTCTGAGGATGAGACCGGCTGAACTCCATATGAATCAGAACATTTTGAGAGTAGACTGACAGATGTTGGAGAAAGCTGGGGGTTAAAGGCATAATAAATACACAGAAAACTGAACAGGTGGAAAAAAGACAATGATAAAATCTAGCAAGGGAAAGTACAGTGCTAGGGGTACACCACAGGCTCAATTGGGAGTAGCATTTACTTAGATATAAAAAGTAAACTGTGTATGCATTTCTGATCAAAGCTAGGCTTAACAATTTGGGGAGGACAAAGACACAGGTAGTATACTTGTGAGTGCCAGGATGAGGGTAGACTCAAGGAGCTAAGGTCTTCTTTCATGGTGGGAAGTCAATAATAGATGATGCCTTAAATAAGAAAACTCAAGTAGCACAGCAGGCATGTTCTTTCCAAACATGGAGGGAAATATCAAAGAACCAACTAGAAGGTCCAATAGCAGTCACCTCTGAGGAAGAGGAAGTGGGGGACTGATTCTTTAAATGGTGTGTCTATATGACTTTATAAAAATGAAAACTAAATTAAAGCAAGGAACAGTTGCTGTAGGATACAGAAAACCAGCATGAGCAACATACAGAGCTAAGTGAACTAAACAAATCACACCAGAGACCTCAGAGGCCCAGGAGAAGCTTTCTTACAATGAGGATGGAATTGCAGTGTGCAGCTAAAACAGCTGGCAGCTCACCACAGCGAGATTACAAGTCAAAGGTAGAAGATGGGCATCTGACAGCAAACTTGACATTAACCAGAGATGAAAAGGAGAGACACCATTTCTGATCCAGACTGGGTGAGGAGGTGTAAGCCCGACATGGGCTGGAAGAAGATATCAAAGAATGCGATTTCTTTTCCCTCTCTTCGGCCAAAGCTCTCCTAAGAAACAAATGAGAAACCAGGTAGCAGAAAACAGCTTCCTCATGACCTCTATCAGCAGGGAAACCTGTGCAAGAGTGGCCAAATCAGGAAAAGAATGAAGAAGAGAAATAGCAGCAGCTGTTAGCTGCAAAGAAAGTAGGAGCCTCTACTGAGATGTAAGGAACAGAGGAGGAGTTCCAGGGAGCAGGGAGATCTGCAGGAGTTCTCGGAGTCCTTGCCCTCTTCGTGGTTGGGAAATACCAGACAGCTAGTGGCA
The DNA here is from genome assembly GCF_010015895.1 of Lontra canadensis. NCBI lineage: Eukaryota > Metazoa > Chordata > Mammalia > Carnivora > Mustelidae > Lontra > Lontra canadensis. The sequence goes on along the minus strand of NW_022631130.1, from coordinate 482,259 downwards.
GGAAGAGCTCTTGCTGGAGAGAAGGTGGGAGTGCCCCAGCCTGAGACCGAAATTACTACAAGGAAGCTCAAAGACCTGAAACCACGAACAATCCGGTTCCTGGAGACCTGGTCCTTCACACTAATGTCTTTAAAGAGGGTGGACTGTTGGCCTACTCACCAAAACAGTCATGGTGCCCTGATACCATGTGCCCACCTGCCACATCTTTCTCTTCTCATAGTGGAAGAGGTGGGCCTAGAAATGGTCTGCGTCTGCATGCACTTCGATAAATGGAAAGTCATATGGGTCATCGAGGGATCTCAAGCAGCAGGTCTCTGATCTAAGTTCCAGTACAGGCCCATCAGTAGACCCCCAGAAGCCAGTCCCTTCTATGGGACAGGTGGCATGGTTGCTGCTGGTGCCAAAGACCCTGTTTTACCCAGGAATGTCTCCTGGCGCCTCATCATTGTGCCACCTCCCCATCTGATAAAGTATGGTTGAGGATAAGTTATGATCGATTTACCTATCAAGCAAACAAATGTTTATGGCTTCCTGCATTGGGACTGAGCCAATCTAACAGAGAGGTGCTTTGAATTTCAAAATATTTCCAACCAGTCTTGTGTATTGAAGGGTCTCCAGCCCCTCTGCCCACAGGCATGTAAACATAGTCCTTATTTGGAAGGAAGATGGGGTTTTCATTAATGTGACCGAAGACCATGCTCTGCCCAGGGCCTTAGGGAGGCTCAGAATGTGTGGCAGCACCAGGCTCTGGGTTTTTTCACTTGTCCGTAGGGTAGGGGGTAGAGAACTGGTGATCATGGCAAAGAGAAAGGTCTATCTGCATGTTCCTCCTTAAGTCAGCTACCTTGTGTGTACATGCATTGTGATGAAATCCCCAAAGCCAAAATCAGGGAAAATCTAATGGTTGAAATAATACACTGGCAATGCAAGATCTAATCACCTTCTTCAAAAGACTTCCACTTTTGTTTGAGGTCTCCTCTCTCCCTAGTTCATGGAGTTCTTGGGGAATACCATCCTTTCCACCTCAGAGGTGGGGCAAGTGATCCAGGCCAATCCCCTCATCCTATCCTCTCAGCTGTCAGAAAGGAATGCTATACACAGCACACAATTTGTAAATCCTTAGTGTGTGGTCCAGGCCAGGGCTTCCAATAGTAACTGAATTCAAACCACACATGAAATTGAATATGTTCAAGTGGTCACATTTACATTAAAATGTAAAGAGAAACGGGTGAAATTAATTTTATGAGTGTTGTTATTTAACCCCAAAGATTCAAAATATCATCATTTAAATGGGTAAGCAATGTAAAAATTGTTAGTGAGAAGTCTTTCATTTTTTTTCATGCTAAGTCCTTGGATCCGGCAGCACATCCCAGTTTGGAGCAGACACATTTGCAAAACTCTGTACAACTTGGGACTCATGACACCACTGTATACAGAGCAGATTTAGCCCTGACACTTGCCACCTACTCCTGGTACTTTCCCAGATGCACCATGGCCTGATTCCCTCTGGGTCTTTGCATGTTCTGTTTCCTTTGCCTAGACCATTCTCCCCCACTGTACACATTCAGAACATCTAGTGGTCCTAAAGTTTTTTTCAAAGTTTGGGATTATATGTGACTTCCAATGACCCAGTGTAACCCTCACAACAATGGTATCATTATTCTTATCTCACCACAAAGATGGAAGTGGTAGTGTGAGATTTGAACCATGGCTGGTCTGACTCAGAAAGATAGCCTGAGAGGGCAGGAAGAGGAGGTTGAAGCAGATTGGAAGAAGACTGGGGGAGTGGATGTCAAGTGACAGGGGCAGCAAGTGTGGTCTTTGTATCTCAGAACCTGTAGCTGTGTCTCCCCACCCTTGGGAAGGATCATCAGGTCACAAAGGGCACTACCGCTGATGTTCTGAGACATCTCGGACAGCCCCACGTTCATCTGACAGATGATAAAACTAAGGTATAGAGAATGGAAAGCTTGGCCAAGGTCACACAGCAAGCAATTGGCAGAGCTTCCCACAGCGGCAAGTTAGCCATTTTCTTTGAGAAAGGAACCCTGAGCTGCTCCTGGAGAAACCCCCACCTCACTCCTGGCCTGGGTGTACTTCTAAAGTGTGAAAATCAGATTTCTCCAACTCAAATCCCATTTTAATTCTATTAGAAGACTTTACAAACCTGGGGCCAGTTGGCAGGAGGTAGAGGAAGTGGGGAGCGGCGGGGAGGGGATCTGCTGCTAATTGCTTTAAAAAAAATAAAGACTTTTTCCATGATATAGTTATTCAACATGTTTGGATTTTCTTAATAGAGATTAGAGTAAACATTAAAGTCTATTATAGACTGAATCGTGTCCTTCCCAAATTCATCTGTCAAAGCTCTATCCCCCAGTGTAACTGTATTTGGAGATAGGGCCTTTAAGAAGGTAATTAAAGTTAAATGAGGTCAAAGAGGTACAGCTGCAACCTGGTAGGATTGGTGTCTTTATAAGGGGAAGAGACACCAGTGCACACGCTCTCTCTTCCTCCCTGTGTGTGTGTGTGTGTGCGCGCGCGCGCGCGCGCGCGCGCGCACGCACACACGCACGCACAATGAAGGAAGACCATGAGAGAGGGTGCCTGTGTGCGTGCCAGAGAGGTCTCACCAGACACTAACTCTACTGGGACCTTGTTATTGGACTTCTAGTCTCTAAGACTGTGAGGGAATAAATTTCTGTTGTTCAAGCCGCCCAGTCTGTATGTGTTATGGGATTTTGTTATGGTATAGTTTTGCGGAGCAGACTAAGAGCCCCTTTGAAGTCAGACAGACCTGGGTTCTCATCCCTACTCTCCATTCCAGAGCTACATGGGCTTGGGCAAGTCACTTAACCTCTCTGAGCATCGTTTTCTTCATCTGTTGAACAGGGCAGCGTCACTGAGCTGTTGTGAAGATGGAATGTAACACAGGTCAGGAGCCTGCATAGTGCCCAGCACAGAACAGCCCAGATGGATGATACATCAGAAATAAGCATAGTATGGTTCCACGCCTTATTCAAGAAATCACTAGTACCCACTGAAGGGATCACCGATGAATCAGATTTTCACCCTCTTTCCAAGGAACCTGCCATCTTAGAAGACAGAACAGGCCCACAATTGCAACTGAGAATAATATGCCTCCAGGAGTTATCTTTCTAAACTCTGCTTGAAGTTAGTCATGTTCCCAGTGGGACCCTTGGGACTAGTGCATCCCAGGAGTGTATTCCTTTGTGAAATAAGCCTGGCTTTGCCTTACAGCTTGGGCTCCTCATGCTCCAAAATGGTGCCAAGTTCTAATGTTTTTGAATACTAAAAGTCCTTGCAATTTGAATTTTGAGACTGTGTGTCCTCTCTCCAGTCTAAAACTGCCTGTCTCTTCTCTGAAAGAAACAATGCTAGTCACACTTCTGTGATTCAGATAGTTGGGAGGCTTGGTTTCAGGAGCCCTTGGTGGCTGGGGGATGCTGCCCCATTCAGCAGTGTAGATCCAACAGCCAGAAGGAGACAACGGCTACTTTCTGGCTTTGTAGGCAGAAGAATATTTGGGGCATCTTCTTACCAAAATGGAATTTCTGCCATCTGGATTTCCCAGGTTTGGGCTGGAATTCAGGGTGGGTTGGGCTACTCCAGCTCCCAAGGTTCACTTGTCCTGCATGCACCACCCCAGCTGCCTGGAGGTGCCCTGCATCCCAACCCCAGTGCAGGGCAGGGTCTCAGCATTTGCTTCCTTCCCCCATGGAGCCATCTCTTGGCCATTGCTATGCAGCAGGCACTTGTATGTCTGTTGAGCTGAGGGAAGATGGTGCAGAGCCCAAAGTGGAGATCAGACCCAGTATTTGATTTCCATTCCCTCTGAGTAAGCTCCCTGCAACAGTTGCAATGAGACTACAAAAGAGACATCACTTTGTCAAGGCATTTAAGCCCGAGATATAAGTGAGGGATTGCTGTGCAAGTGTGGTCATCTGCCCAGGCCCAGAGGTTGGCCATATTTGTTTTCTTTAGGTAATATAATCTGTCTTGTTCCTCATGTTCCCTTGTCTCTGATGTTTTCCTTGTGGGCCCTCATTGTTTCTCATTGGGTGACTTGAGTTAGCCTTTAGTAACTCCCCACATAAACCCTAGATGGAATAGATGCAATTCTTACCAGCCTGAAGGCCAACATCCTGAGGCAGCAGCTCCTCCCAGCCTGCATGCAGAGAGAAAGCAGAACGTCAGTCCACATGGTCCTGTCTTGGAGCTCCCGGAGGGCAGGGGCCATGTGTGTACATAAGCATGTCCCTGAGCACCGGGCATCGGCTCTGGCTCAAGAAGTGACTCTTGACGACATGGATGAGTAAGTCATAGTCCCATCCAGGTGTGAGAAGATGCTTTCTTGGTTTATTCTGTCTTATCTCATCTTTATTGGTCATCTATTTTGCACTCAGTACTGGGCTGGACATAGGGAGTGTGAGTGGTTTCGAACATCCTTCAGACACCGTCACTCTCCTCCAGAAGCACAAATTTTGTCTGCTCAGACATATGTGAAAACCAATCATCACCCACACACCATGGGCACTGCTGAGGTAAGCAGCCAGTGTAGCTAGAGACATGTGATGTACTTTATCCAAACCTCATAGCACCCCCAAAACACAGGTGTTCCCCTATTTCTTAGAAGGGACCCCACAGAGGGAAGGTGACCCAGTTAGTTAGGAGCTCATCTGGGAATCCAACCCTGAACTGCTTCCTTTCAAATGGGCCCCAGGACCTTGCTGCTCCCCCACCGTCCTGGGGGGCTTTGGGAACACTCTGTTAGGCCCGATTAGCTGCAGCAGGCCAGGAAGGGAGACTGGGAGGCCCTGCCTGCTGCTATCCTGACATGGAGAACAAACACTTCACCATCCTCTGCAGTGAGCAGCATGAGGTGAGCTGGATCTGTTTTGTTCATCACTGTGCTCACTGCATCTGGCACATGCCTCCCTCCAGGAAATACTTGTTCAATGAAACTGTGAATGAAGCCCTTGGAGAGGCTTTGACACTGACTTTAAAAGATGAATAAGAACTCACAGTGGAAGGAAGGGAGGACCCTCCCCAAGGGTGGTGCAACTTTTGCAAAGTCAGAGGGAAAATTGCAAATGATGTTGGGGTCAGCATGTTTGGGCTGAGCAGAGTAACACGGGAGGTAAGAGGAAAGTAGTGGTGTAGGCAGCAGGTGAATGTGACAAAGAGCCTTTTGTTACTCTGTCCTGGTGGACAAAGAATTTTCTTATTTCAATTTGAATTTAGTGTACAGGCATTTATATGTTTAATGATAATCTAAACCTTCCTCATTTGTTGAATACCTACAGTGCAAAAGGGAAAATCAGATTATAGATTCCTTTTTAAGGTCTGAGCTTATATTTTTCTCTCTAACCCCAGAGGAGCATGATACCTCCTGTCCTGGTCTTGTCCCCATTCTCCTGGGCTGGGATGTTTGTGGGTAGACAGAGGCTGAGAATCTAGGAAAGGTGTCCTTGGGGGCACTGCAGCCCAACCTTCCCACTGATGCTCAGGGCCCTGAGCCACCCGCCCCTTCCCCTGCCCCTCAGGGACTTGGGGAGGTGGTGGGTGGTGGGGGTGGGTGGGGAGGGCAGAAAGTTTGGCTCTGCCATCTACCAGCGGTGTGAGCTAGAGCAGGTCCTGCAAGTGATTTAGCATGCTCCCCTCTGAAAAAGAAATGGCTTGACTTTTGCAGGGTCTCTGTGAGGTCAGAGACACACAGGGAGCACTCACGAAATGTTTGTTTGTGCCTCCAGCCCTTCTCTGGGATTCCCTTCCCTGGGATGCCCTTTCCTGCTTCCCTGGGAAGCACTCCTGAGGCTCCTGGGGAATTATGGTGCCCAGGCATGAGGCTGCTGACACTTGGGCCACATTTCCACTCCTTTCTCTTATAGAGGTAGGCCCAGATGACCACCCACCCCAGGACACCTGCAGCTAAGGTGGAGCCAGCCAGGCACGCTTTGGAATCTGTTTATTCCCATTTAGGTGGTAGAAACCTTGACATTCCAACAGGTAACAGCTGCCCTCAGGGAGGACTTCCCACTGAGTAGACACTGCTCTAGGAGGAGATGCTGCTATCCCCATTTAATGGGTAGAACAACAGAGGCCAAGAAATAAAAACTTTGCCCAAACTATTCAACTGGTCAGAGGAGAAGGGGGTTCTTCTGTCCAGCTCCAGAATCCATGCACTTTGCCCTACTGGCTCTGCTTTGGGAAAGTTTAGGGGTCTGTATAAAAGTGCAAAGCAACTCTCATCTGAATCCTGGCTTCCAGCAGTTCTCCCAAGAGAGGCTGGTCCATCTCCCAGCCTCACATAACCAGTGAGAGATGGGTGGGAAAGATGCAGAGGGGCACTGTCTGCCTCTGGCTCCCCACTGCTGCTCTAACTCCTTGCTTCCCCACCCCAGGTAGAAATTTTAGGCCCACCCATGGTCTCTGGCTCTGTCACCCTCTGCCCCCTCACTCATGGCATCTGACCTCCATGTACATCACAGCATCCCTCTCCAAACACCAGGATGTGTCTCCCCTTGTGTCCCCCTGCCCATCCTGGACTCCCACTCCTCTGACTCCTAGACTCCAGTGATGTCCACTCCCCCGCCACTGCCCTGGTCTTCCCATGTCCCCGAATTGCTCCGCCTCAGAAACCATGTCCTCCAGTCACATCCCAGTCCAGCACCATGCCTCCCCCTGCCCCCGCCCACCCCGTGAGGAACTATTCCTTTGTTTCATTATGACCCCTCAGCCCCTTTGTTTCTCCAGGTCTGTCAACCTACATCCTAGCTTCATTCCCTTCCCAGCCAGTCTGGACAGTGCCCTACCTCTTTTTTGGGAAGAAAGCGGTTTTATAATACCCATAAACGTAACACAAATATAAAGTACAATAAACTTCATGACATGTGTACACCTCTGGTCTATCATACTCCTGCTCTCACCTTGCAAAGTCCCAGCCCAGAGCCAAGCACACCAGTGACGTGTCATACCACCTTGAAGACAGGTCAGGGTAGTTTCATGGCCTGCGCCTCTTCTAGGACTCTAGAAATGCCTGAGACCCTCCCATGGACCCTGGTCAGCTCTTTCTAAAAAAAAAAAAACAAACAAACAAACAAACAAAAACCTAAACCAAAACAAAACAAAAACCAAAAAACCCTATTTCAAAGCTTCCTCCCACTACTCACTCTGCAGAAAACCTTGATCTGCATCACTGAAAAAAGAGAAATGACCCTTAGCCTCCAACTCTGCTTACTCCTTGCCAGCTCCTGCTTACTCCTTTCCTTCTATCTGTGAGCACTTAAGGGACTTCCCAGGGGAGAGGATGTCCTGATGGCCCCCATTAACCCTTCCAGAAGTGCATTCTCTGGCCTCCTCCACTGGGGTTTTTGCTTTATCAGTTACTGTAGTAGTTAATATATGTCCACAAATTCTTTGTCACTCTTTACTTCAAAAGATGGAGACTCAGTATGCCAGGGTGTCTCAGTCAGTTAAGCATCTGCCTTCAGCTCAGATCATGATCCCAGAGTCCTGGGATTGAGTTCCATATCAGGCTCCTTGTTCAGCAGGGAGCCTGTTTATCCCTCTGCCTGCTGCTCCCCCTGCTTATGCACTTTCTCTCTCTCTCTCAGACAAATAAATAAGTACAAATGTTAAAAAAAAAAAAAGATGGAGACTCATTCTCTTATCCTTGAGTGTGGACTTAGTGATTCACTTCTAACAAGTAGAATAAGGTGATGGGATGGGGTATAGTTTCCAAGACTAGAAAAGGTTTTGTGGCTTCTCCCTTGCTCTCTCTAAGGTTGCTCAGCTCAGCTTGGGGAACTTTGCTGCCATGTCATGAGGACAAGCAGCCCTAGGGAATGGGCCCATGTGGGGAGGAACTGGGTCTGCAGTCAATAGCCAGTAATCTTAGAAGCAGATCTTCCAGCCCTGGTCAAGGTTATAGATGCCCACAGCTCCATCCAACATCCTGACTGTTACAGGCTAAATTGCACATACCAAATCCTAACCCCTAGTCCCTCAGAATGGAACTGAATTTGAAGAGGAGGCCTTTAAAGAGGCGATGAAGGTAAATCAAAGCTATTAGCATGGGGCCTAATCCAACAAGACTGAAGTCTGTGTAGAAAGAGGCAGAGATGCTAGAGGTGTGTGTGAGTAGAGTGATGACCATATGAGGACAAAGCAGCAAGAGGGTGGCTGTCTGTAAGCCAAGGAGAGAGGCCTTGGAAAAAAACCAACCTTACCATAAATATCTGTTGTTTAAGCTGCTTGCTCTGTGGCATTTTGTTATGGCAGCCCTAGAAAATGAATGCAAACCTCTAAACAGTCCTCGGTGAAGAACTGCCCAGCTAAGCTGCTGTTGGATTTCTGACACTTGGAAAATGTATGAGATAATAAACACCTGTCATTTTAAGCTGCAGGATTTTGGAATCATTAGCTCTGCAACAATAGATATCTCATAGTTACCCCTCACGCTTACATTTACACCCATTCTCACTGTTCTGGCCTTTCCTGTCTGCATAGAGATAAACTCAGGTCTCACCTGAAAATGAATTTTCTTGGCCTCATGACCCCCTCCAGCTGTTGCCCTCCTCCTGCTTTTGCTCCTCTGCAGAGCTCTTTGAAGGAGTTGTCTCTCCACACCCATGCTTTCTGCACTCTCTCACCCTCATGCCCTTCCCCACCTTCCCTTTGGCTCTGGGGTCCCCTTGATCTCCTGCCAAGGCCCTTTCCTTCACCTTGACCTCTTCCTGTCTGAGGGAGATGCTGATTGTTTTTGTCTGCTTGAAATGCCTTCCTTTGTTCCCCTTTGGGGTAATTCTCCTTCCTTTGTTCAAACTGTGTTTCTAATAAGGACTGTAAAAGACATAAATCACAGTAACCCAGAGTCAGCCTGTGACCCAAGCAGGGACCAACCGCAGGCTTCCCCTGAGATGTTTTAATTGGAACTGAGGATTGGTTTTCCTCTCTAGCCATAACGTTTTGAAATGTGATTCCAGAACTGACAGGAGCTTTTGTTCTAGTGTCCTGAAAATAGATGACTTGAGAGAATAAAGTTGGTAACTGGGAAGGAAGGAGACAAAAGACAGAAATTTTGTCTCTGTCTTTTTGCACTTTAATTATTTGAGCTAAGGCATTTGGATTCTATCATTGAAACCAAAGAATTCTCACTGATCTGGTGGCACTAATTCTGTTCTCTTTCAGCTGTATGTTTCCCCTGTGCATTCCCACCCTCTCCCAGGGCCACCATCAGGATCGAAATGCTTCCAAGTCCAAAATCAATGTCTCCAACTCCCATCTCCATCCTGAACTCCAGGTCCATCAAGCCTCTATTTTTCTGGAGGTGTCTAGCACACAGGTGGACTCATTAAACTCAGTATGACCATAGTAATTCATCTCCTCTGTTCCCACACCTGCTTTTTCCCATGCATTCTTTATCTCAGTGAATGAAACTAGCAACTGTGAAGAAAATGCTTGAGTCATCCTATTATCCCCATCTCTAAATGATCACTAGGATCTGAAGATTCCATTTGTTTAAAACATAAGCCTCCCAACTATATGTTGTCTACAAGAAAACCACTTTAAAAATAAAGAGACATGGGGCGCCTGGGTGGCTCAGTGGGTTAAGCCTCTGCCTTTGGCTCAGGTCATGATCTCGGGGTCCTGGGATGGAGTCCTGCATCGGGCTCTCTACTGGGCGGGGCACCTGCTTCCTCTCTCTCTCTCTCTGCCTACTTGTGATCTCTCTCTGTCAAATAGATAAATAAAATCTTTAAAAAAAATAAAGACACATATTAAAAGTAAAGAAATAAAGAAAGATATATCATGAAAACAAAACAATGTTGGAAAGAGGAGGAGCAAGATGGCAGAGGAGTAGGAGACCTAAATATCATTGGGTCCCAGGAGTTCAGCTAGATAGTTATCAAACCATTCTGAACATCTACAAACTCAAAGGGACACCAAAGAGAAGAAGAGCAGCAATTCTAGGAACAGAAAATTGACCACTTTCTGGAAGGCAGGACGTTCGGAGAAGTGAATCTGAGGTGATAATACGGGAAGATAGACTGGAGGGGGAGGGGTTGCTCCCAGCAAGCGGTGGAGCAGCAGAGCACAAAACAGAATGTTCAGAAGTCCACTCCACTGAGAGACGTCGCTCCAGAGGCTAAGCGGGGGGTTGGGGGGGATGGGAGCCCTCATGGGGACAGTGTGGTCTCAGGACTTGCAGGATCACAGTAAGAACAGGGGTGCCTGAATGTGACAGAGCTCCCAGGTAATGAAGCTGGGAAGCCAGCTACAGAGTTGGAGCTGAGGAGAGGGCTATCAGCTCGGGGTTACCTTAAACCATGATTCAAGCAGGGACCCCACAAACAGCAGATCCAGGGAGACTCCCTCCTTCCTCCTCTGGGAGGAATGGTGAGGGAGCATGCTGCAGGAATCTGCTGGGTTTGGAGACTCCAAACAGGGCCTTGCACCGGAGATAGAAACGCTTGGTCACAAGCCAGGTAAGCACAGAGTGTGGCCAGAGACCAGGGAGATGGGGGTGATTGACTGCTTTTCTCTGAGGGTGCACTGAGGAGTGCCCCGAGCACTCAGCTTCTACCGGCTGGAGATTTGGAGGCTGCCATCTTCATTCTCCTCCTCCAAAGCTGTGTGGAAAGCATTCAGGGAACAAAAGCTACTGAGAGCAAAACAGAGCAGATTACTTAGCCTGGCCCCTGGGAAGGGTGGTGCAATTCTGCTTTGGGCAAAAACATTTGAGAATCACTGCAACAGGCCGCTCCCCCAGAAGATCAGCAAGAACATCCAGCCAAGACCAAGTACACCAATCAATGAGAACTGCAAAACTTCAGAGCTACTGGAATACAGCACATAGACTTCATGGCTTTTTTCACATGATCGTTTAGTCTTGCAAAGTTAAATTTTTTTTAATTTTATTTTTTTCTTAATCTATTTTAATATTTTTTCCTTTTTCCTATTTTAACATTTTAACTATTTTATCTTATTAATACCTTTTTAAAAATATTTTAAAATTTTCATTGTTATAGTCATATTCTATGTCTTCATTGTATTTAACCTTATTTTTTGTATACATATAGGTTTTTCTTTCTTTAAAATTTTGGGATACAGTTTCTTCTAATAGATCAAAATATACCCTAAATCTAGTCTCTAGCCTGATCACATTCTTTTCTCTCTTTTTTTTCTTTCTTAAACCAACTTCTTATCTTATCAATTCCTTTCTTAGAATCTTTTCTTAATTTTCATCTTTACAGTCATATTCCATACCTTCATCACCTTTATATATTCTTGTATATATATAAATTTTCCTTTCTTTAAAATCTTGGGAGGCAGTTACTCATAACAGACCAAAATATATCCAAAACCAAGAGTGTGGCTCTCTTCTATCCACCAGGCCAGTGTGTGTGTGTGTGTGTGTGTGTGTGTGTGTGTGTGTGTATTTCTTCTCTCCCTGGTTTCAGGACACTTCTGATTTAGTTAGTGTATATTTTTCTGGGCTGTTGCTACCCTTTTAGCATATTGTTCTCTCATTCACCTATTATTATCAAGATAAAATGACAAGGTGGAAAAACTTACCACAAAAAAAAATAAATAATAAGAGGCAGTAACGATGGCTAGGGATCTAATCAATACGGACATTAGTAATATGTCAGAACTAGAGTTCAGAATGATGGTTATCAAGGTGCCAGCTAGGCTCAAAAAAGCATAGAAAATACTAGAGAATCCCTTTCTGGAGAAATAAAATAACTAAAATCTAACCAAGTTGAAATTTTAAAAAGCTATTAATGAGGTGCAATAAAAAATGGATTCTCTTACTACTAGGATAAATGAGGCAGAAGAGAGAATTAGTGATAAAGAAGACCAAATGATGGAAAATAAAGAAGCTGAGAAAAAGAGACACAAAAACTACAGGACCACAAGGGGAGAATTTGAGAGATAAGTGATACCATAAGATGAAACAATATTAGAATAATTGGGATCCCAGGAGGAGAAGAAAGAGAGAAAGGGGCAGAAGGCATATTGGAGCAAATTATAGCAGAGAATTTCCCTAATTTGGCAAATGAAACAAGCATCAAAATCCAGGAGGCACAGAGAACCCCCTCAAAATCAATAAAAATAGGCCCACACCCTGTCATTTAATAGTAAAACTTACAAGTCTCAGTGACAAAGAGAAAATCCTGAAAGCAGCTTGGGACAAGAGGTGTGTAACATACAATGGTAAAAATATTAGATTGGCAGCAGACCCATCCACAGAGACCTGGCAGGCCAGAAAGGACTGGCATGATATATTCAGAGCACTAAATGAGAAAAACATGCAGCCAAGAATACTATTTCCAGCTAGGCTGTCACTGAGAATAGGAGAGATAAAAAGCTTCCAAGACAAACAAAAGCTAATAGAATTTGAAAACACCAAACCAGCCCTACAGAAAATATGGAAAGGGGTCCTTTAAGCAAAGAGAGAACTTAAAAGTAACCGAACAGAAAGGAATTTAGTGCCATTGTATTGCCTGTAATACAATGGCACTAAATTCCTATCTTTCAATAGTTACCATGAATGTAAATGGGCTAAATGTCCCTATCAAAAGAAACAGGGTATCTGGATGGATAAAAAAAACAAGACCCATCATATTCTGTCTACAAGAAACTCCTTTTAGACCCAAGGTTATCTCCAGATTTAAAGAGAAGGGGTGGGAAACATTTTACCATGCTAATGGACATTAAAAAAAAAAAAAAAAAAGCTGGGATGGCAATCCTTGTATCAGATAAATTAGATTTTAAGCCAAAGCCTATAATAAGAGATGAAGAAGGATACTATATCATACTTAAAGGGTCTGTCCAACAAGAAGATCTAACAATTTTAAATATCCATGCCCCTAACATCGGAGCAGCCAACTATATAAACCAATTAATAAGAAAATCAAAGAAACACAACAACAATAATACAATAATAGTAGGGGACTTTAACACCCCCCTCACTGAAATAGACAGATCACCTAAGCAAAAGATCAACATGGAAATAAAGGCTTTAAATGACACACTGGACCAGATGGACATCACAGATATATTTAGAACATTCCAACCCAAAGCAACAGAATACACATTCTTCTCTAGTGCATATGGAACATTCTCCAGAAAGAATCACATCCTGGATCACCCTGCATATTCATATCACAATGCTTTGAAATGAGAACTCAACCATAAGAGGAAAGTTGGAAAGAACTCAAATATGTGGAGGCTTAAGAGCATCTTACTAAAGAATGAATGGGTCAATCATGAAATTAAAGAAGAATTTAAAAAATTCATGGAAACAAGTGAAAATGAAAACACAAAGGTTCACAATCTTTGGGACACAGCAAAGGAGGTCTTGAGAGGAAAATATATGGTGATACAAGCCTTTCTCAAGAAACAAGAAAGGTCTCAAGTTCACAACCTAACCCTACACCTAAAGGAGCTAGAGAAAGAACAGCAAAGAAAGCCTAAACCCAGCAAGAGAAGAGAAATAATAAAGATCAGAGCAGAAATCAACGAAATAGAAACCAAAAGAAAAGTAGAACAAATCAACAAAACTAGGAGCTGGTTCTTTGAAAGAATTAATAAGGATAACAACCCCCTAGCCAGACTTATCAAAAAGAAAAGAGAAAGGACCCAAGTTAATAAAATCGTGAACGAAAGAGGAGAGATTACAACCAACACCAAAGAAATACAAATAATTATAAGAACATATTATGAGCAACTCTACACCAGCAAATTTGACAATCTGAAAGAAATGGATGCATTTCTGGAGACACATAAACTACCAAAACTGAACCAGGAAGAAATAGAAAACCTGAACAGACTCATAACCAATAAGGAGATTGAAGCAATCATCAAAAATCTCCTAACAAACAAGAGCCCAGGGCCAGACAGCTTCCCAGGGGAATTCTACCAAACATTTAAAGAATCAATACCTATTCTCCTGAAACTGTTCCAAAAAATAGAAATGGAAGGAAAACTTCCAAACTCATTTTATGAGACCAGCATTACCTTGATCCCCAAACCAAAGACCCCATCAAAAAAGAGAATTACAGACCAATATCCTTGATGAACACAGATGCAAAAATTCTCACCAAAATACTAGCCAATAGGATCCAACAGTACCTTAAAAGGATTATTTATCAAGACCAAGTGGGATTTATTCCTGGGCTGCAAGTTTTGTTCAACATCTATAAATCGATCAATGTGATACACTACCTTAATAGAAGAAAGAACAAGAACCATATGATACTCTCAATAGATGTTGAAAAAGCATTTGACAGGGGCACCTGCGTGGCTCAGTGGGTTAAAGCCTCTGCCTTCGGCTCAGGTCATGATCCCAGGGTTCTGGGATCAAGCCCTGCATTGGGCTCTCTGCTCAGCAGGGAGCCTGCTTCCTCCTCTCTCTCTGTCTGCCTCTCTGCCTACTTGTGATCTCTGTCAAATAAATAAAATCTTAAAAAAAAAAGAAAAAGCATTTGACAAAGTACAGCATTCTTTCTTGATCAAAACTCTTCACAGAGTAGGGATAGAGGATACATACCTCAATATCATAAAAGCCATCTATGAAAACCCCACCACGAATATCATTCTCAATGGGGAAAAAGTGAGACCTTTTCCCCCAAGGTCAGGAACATGGCAGGGCTATCCACTATCATCACTGCTACTCAACATAGTACTAGAAGTCCTAGCCTCAGCAATCAAACAACAGAAAGAAATAAAAGATATCCAAATTAACAAAGAAGTAGTCAAACTCTCATTCTTTGTAGATGATATGACACTTTATGTGAAAAACCCAAAAGACTCCAGTCCAAAATTGCTAGAACTTACACAGGGATCCAGTAAAGTGTCAGGATATGAAATCAATGCACAGAAATCAGCTGCATTTCTATACACCAACAAACAAGACAGAAGAAAGAGAAATTAAGGAGTTGATCCCACTTAAAATTGCACCTAAAACCATAAGATACCTCGGAATAAACCTAACCAAAGAGGCAAAGATTCTGTACTCAGAAAACTATAAAGTACTCACGGAAGAAATTGAGGAAGACACAAAGAAATGGAAAAACATTCCATGCTCATGGATTGGAAGAAAAAATATTGTGAAAATGTCTATGCTACCTAAAGCAATCTACACATTTAATGCACTCCTTATCAAAATATCATCAATTTTTTTCAAAGAAATGGAACAAATAATCCTAAAATTTATATGGAACCAGAAAAGACCCCGAATAGCCAAAGGAATATTGAAAAAGAAAACCAAAGTTGGCGGCATCACAATTCCAGACTTCAAGCTCTGTGACAAAGCTGGCATCATCTAGATCACTGGAACAGAATAGAGAGCCCAGAAATGGACCCTCAACTCTATGGTCAACTAATCTTTGACAAAGCAAGAAGGAATGTCCAATGGAAAAAAGACAGTCCCTTCAACAAATGGTGTTGGGAAAATTGGACAGCCAAATGCAGAAGAATGAAACTGGACCATTTTCTTACACCACACACAAAAATAGACTCAAAATGGATCAGCGGTTTAAAGACCTCAATGTGAGACAGAAATCCATCAAAATGCTTGAGGAGAACACAGGCAGCAAGCTTTTTGACCTCAGCCATAGCAACTTCTTCCTAAAAACATCACCAAGGACAAGGGAAGCAAGGGCAAAAATGAACTACTGGGACTTCATCAAGATCAAAAGCTTTTGCACAGCAAAGGAAACAGTCAACAAAACCAAAAGACAACCAACAGAATGGGAGAAGATATTTGCAGATGACATATCAGATAAAGGGCTGGTATCCAAAATCTAAAATGAACTTATCAAACTCAACACCCAAAGAACAAATAAATCAAGAAATGGGCAGAAGACATGAACAGACATTTCTGCAAAGAAGACATCCAGATGGCCAAAAGACACATGAAAAAGTGCTCCACATCACTCCGCACCAGGGAAATACAAATCAAAACCACAGTGAGATACCCCCTCACACCAGTCAGAATGGCTAAAACTAGCAAGTCAGGAAATGACAGATGTTGGCGAGGATGCGGAGAAAGGGCAACCCTCCTACACTGTTGGTGGGAATGCAAGCTGGTGCAGCCACTCTGGAAAACAGTATGGAGGTTCCTCAAAAAGTTGAAAATAGAGCTATCCGAGGACCCAGCAATCGCACTACTGGTTATTTACCCTAAAGATACAACTGTAGTGATCCGAAAGAGCACATGCACCCTAATGTTTATAGCAGCAACATCCATAATAGCCAAACTATGGAAAGAACCTAGATGTCCATCAACAGATGAATGTATAAAGAAGATGTGGTATATATATATATATGTATATATATATATATATATATATATATATATATACACAATGGAATACTATGCAGCCATCAAAAGAAGTGAAATCTTGTTATTTGCAGCAACATGAATGGAACTAGAGGGTATTATGCTAAGTGAAATAAGTCAGAGAAAAACAATTATCATATGATCTCTTTGATACGAGGAATTTGAGAGGTAGGGCGGGGAGTTGAGGGGAGATAGGGAGGGAAAAAATGAAACAAGATGGGATCAGGAGGGAGACAAACCATAAGAGACTCAATCTCAGGAAACAAACTAAGAGTTGCTGAAGGGAGGGATGGTGTGGCTGGGTTGTGGATATTGGGGAGGGTTTGTGCTATGGTGAGTGCTGTGAATACTGTGATTCACAGACCTATATCACTGAAGCAAATAACACATTATATGTTAAAGAAAGAAAGAAGGAAAGAAAGAAAGAAAGAAAGAAAGAAAGAAAGAAAGAAAGAAAGAATAACTGGAGTAGCTAAAGTTATTTCAGACAGAGCAGACTCCAGTGTAGGGAGAATTAAGAGGGCAAGGTGGAATAAAAACAGGCATTACATAATAATAAACAATCAATAAAATGATAAACCTTTAGCCAAGTTAACCAAGAAAAAAAGAGAGAAAATGCAAATTTATAATACCAGAAATGAGAGAGGAACATCTCAAGAGTAATTAACTTCATCTCATGGACATTAAAATGATAAAAAAAGGAATATTATGAGCAACTAGAACCCTACAAATTTGGTAGCTTAGATGAAATAGACCAATTCCCTGAAAGACAAAAACTGCAAGAACTCACACAAGAAGAAATAGACGATCTGAATAAGCCTATACCTATTAAAGAAATTGAATCAATAAAATTAACAACCTGTAAAAAAAAAAAAAAGCACCAGCCCTAGATAGTTTCACCAATGAATTCCACCAAACATCTAAGGAAGAAATGAGACTCATTTTCTATAATATCTCCCAGGAAACAGAAGCAGAGAAAACACTTCCTAGCTCATGCTATGAGACCAGCATTACCCTACTACTAAAGCCAGATGAAAGACATTGAAAGAAAGGAAAAACTAGAGGCTC
Organism: Lontra canadensis; assembly: GCF_010015895.1. Taxonomy (NCBI): domain Eukaryota; kingdom Metazoa; phylum Chordata; class Mammalia; order Carnivora; family Mustelidae; genus Lontra; species Lontra canadensis. Next base: position 464,819 of record NW_022631130.1, on the reverse strand, counting down.
TCTCCTGTCCTGCCCATCCCTTGATCCCCTGTCATGCTTCCCCTGGGAGACTAGAAGCCTCGCATGTAGACTTGCTGCTTCTGGTCTCTCTAAAAATTATTGTTCATTCCACCAACTGAGTGATCTTTACAAAGATGCAAATAATTGGCACATCATGCCTCTCCACAACTAGGAGTGTGTCATATCTTTTTTTGGCTTGTTTTTAAGTAGGCTCCACACTGTTTCAGGCTGAAGTGTGGGGCTTGAACCCAGGGCCCTGAGATCAAGACCTGAGCTGAAATCGAGAGTCAGATGTTTAACTGACTGAGCCACCAGGCACCCCAGGGTGTGCCATTTCTCTATCACAGTCAGGTCCTTCAGGATCATGGTTCGTCTGGCATTTCGCCTCATATCTCACCTCTTCTCCCACAGGGTGCCCTAAATTTCATGCAGTTCCCAAAATAGCCCACATTCTCTCTCACTTGGGTGTCTGTGCACTTGATCTGATGTGAGTTTAGCAGGAACGCATACGCACTTATGTCTGTATCCACACACAGGCACCCTCTCATGGTGCAGCTGTAATTTCCTCTCTCAGCACTTACTCCTGTTTTTATGGTCAGTGTGTGTATCTCTCCCACATTGGTGAGAATCTTAAGACCAGAACTGTGCCCTACTCATTCCACTAGGGGCTCACAATATTCTTGCTGAAAGAATGGAAGCAAGGATGAGTGGGTTGGTGGGTAGATGGATGGTTGGCCACCGGGAAGATGAAAACATCTTCCTATCCCAGGAAAGCAGTATGGCATTGCCTCTGAGGGAAAACCCTGGGTGTTCACAAGTTCCTGCCTCTTGTTAGTGAGATGATCTCTTCTTAGCGCAGATGCCTTTGCCCAGCCCTGAGGCAGGTCAGTGTGTTGCTGAGCCCACTGGGGCAGTGTCATGCACTGGCCCCAGGGTCTACCTAACTTCAGGCACCAGAATGGGGGTGACAATCATCTGATGGGAGAAGGTTGAGGTACTGGTTCCCAAAGTCCTTCTCAGAGCTGCAGGGTGTCTAAAGCTACACATACCACTGTCATGGCCTTCTGGGCATCATTAAAGTGGAGCATGGAAGAAGTGGTAAGAAAATGCTGAAAGGTGAGTGAGGAAAGAATCCAAATGTTGCTGGGACTAGAAGGGGCTGTGTGCCATGTGGTATATGGGACATACAGGAGGAGACTGGAATCTGAGAAGCAAAACCCACACTGACTCTCTGGTCTATGGGAAGCTAGTCAGGGGGGGGATGCTATCCAGGAGGGCTGAGAAAGCATTGCCCAGGGAAGTGGTGCAGAAAGTTGTCTGGGGCTCGGACTGGGGGAGGGGTTGAGAGGCTTGGAAATTACCCTATGTCACCAGCAAAATCCTCCAGAGCTGAGGGCCCCTGATGTGGAATCTGTTGTCCCAAGGGGAACAGAGGCTGCACGGTTGGGCATAGGTGAGAAGGGCTACCACCACTCAGTGGAAGACAGCCCAGTCTAGCAGGTGATAGGGGCCCTGGCTAGACCATCCCACTGCAGACACTCAAAATAGTCCAATATTGGTGGTTTCAGATGGTTTGATCTAATATATGTGCTGATATATGAATATGTAAAAAAAAGTTACATTTTATAGTATTATGCAATTTTTGTGTAAACATATAGAAGGTACATATATATAAAGATGGATATATATCTTTTTTAGAGGTAATTATATTGAACTGTTACCAGGGGTTTTTTGGGGAGGTGAGGACTAGGGTGAGGAGTAGAGGGATGGAAGTGGGGGAAGACTTTTCCTTCACAAGATTCTCCTTTCAGTCATGTTTGGCATTTCACTATCCATATATTTTTATTACTTATTTTGTTGTCTATGGCCTTTCCTGGATGCCTGAAATCCTACCCTTTTCTCACAGGTACAACCATCTGCAAGGATCAGCTACCAAGTTCATGACAGGGAGGAATGCGAGGGGCTGACCCCTGCTCTACTGAGGTGGGAGCTCTCTCTGGTGCTGGGCTTAGCAGCCCGGGCAGGAATAGGCCCTGTAAACCCAGATTCTGAGCCTTTCCATGTGTCCTGATCCAGCCAGGATGGCTCAGCCCCTCCCTGCAGCCCAGGGCCCAGAGGGACACACCCTCCATTGAAAAGGAGTCCCACCCCACACAGCATTGCCTGGCATTTAGGATGATGTTGGTGGGGTCACGGTCATGTGTGGTCATGGGTATTCCCATGAATACCATGTGACTGGTAATTCAGGAGATAGATGTCCCTGAGAGGTACCCCTGGCCCTGAGACATGATGCTCTTGGGTCCTTACCAGGGATCCCTTCTCTTTTGCCCAGGTAAGTCCAGGTTGAGGATGTGAAACTATAGTCCTCCATCCCATCCTCCCCTATTGGGCACAGGGCCTGGCTACCCCCACTGTCCAAAACCATGCAGTGTGTGCTGCTGTAGCACCAAGAGACCCTGCTTCCTTAGAGCCTCGTTCCTAGAGCCTCCTGGGGAAGTCAGTGATGGCAGGATGGCCTCGATGAAGAGGCTCTAGTGGGAGAATTTTTCCTTCCAGTAGGGTTCTGCTCCCCCTCCAGAGGGGCAGTGCAGCTGCAGGGAATTCAGCCGGGGCCCTGTTCCTCCACAATGTGGTATGATGAACCCCTTAAACTAAGTTTATCCCTCCCCCACTCACACCTAACACACACACCTGGATTCAGGTGCTTTAGGGCTACCTGCTGGTACAGGTGAAGTACCTGCTCACTTCTACAACCTCATCTCTGGCCCACTCAGACCTGGCTTAAGTGTCTCCTTGCAAGCTCCCTGACTTTGTCTTCACCCATCCAAGCTAATGCCTGCCTTCTCTGGTCCTAGAAAACCCTGGCCAGTCCTCGGGAAGGGCATTCATGTCCTGTACTGAACTCATGGTTTACCTTTACCCAGAGACTGCTTCTCCCAAGCTTTGGTTTGGCAGAGTGCCTTCGGCCTGCCCAGAGACAGCTTGGAAGACAGGGCCCTTGAGAAGTCTTCTTGACTTTACTGTTTTTACCAATGGTATTTCCTTGCTCGGTATTCCCTTTATGGCATCCCATCAGGAAAGATGGGCTCCTTCTCAGAAACTGGTTTGTTCTTAACAAGGACATGTTTGAACTTGTCCCTGCTTATATTTTGTTTTTGCATTGCCCACCAGGAATCTCAGAGTAAACTTGGTGGCTACGTTTAAAAATACACTGAGCCTTCCTTTACTAACCTTTCTCTAGCCAAATTGTACTTTCCTACCTTAATTTTCTCTTCATCTTGCTTTCTCATTTATTTTTTTAAATTCTTTTGCATTATAGGTATCTCTGAAATTTGCCTCAAATGACTGTCTTTTGTTTACTTTTTGTATAAGGCAGGTGATCTGTGAGAGAGATTTACAGATACATGTGCCTGGGGGTATCTGTCTATTCCACAGTGCTATGGTTCCTTTGCCTACCACGAACATTCTGTCCATAGGCCCCAGAACAAAGCAGGGCCTCAGACTGTACTCAGGCTCCATGTAGAGAGTTTTCCAATAGCAGTTCATTAATTTAATCTGTACAACAATGCTACAAGGTGAGTGATATGGTCTCATTTGACAGATGAAGAAACTGAGGCTTCAGGTCCCACACCTGGTAGGTGACTGAGTTGGGATTTGAACCCATGCTTGTCTGGCTGGGAAATTCTTGTTTATTTCACTTTACCCCTCTCCTTGGTCTGACATGCTGTACTCTCTAGGACTGGATTGTCCAATGTGGTAGCAACTAGATATATGTAGCTACCTACATTTAAATTCATTTTAGTTAAAATTAAAAATTCAGAGGTGCCTGGGTGGCTCAGTCCATTATGCATCTGCCTTTGGGATCGAGCCCTGCGTCAGGCTCCCTGCTCAGCGGGAGTCTGCTTCTCCCTCTCCTCCCTGCTCCTGCTCTCTCTCACTATCTCTGTCTGTCTGTCTCTCTCAAAAAAATAAATAAAACCTTTTTAAAAAATTGAATATTCAGTTCCTTGGTCACCCCAGCCACACTTCAAGTGCTCAGTAGCCACATGTGTGGCTACTGGCTACTGTGTTGGACAATGCAGAAGAGAATATCTCTATCAACATGGAAACTACTGTTTCCCTAGTCCCACACTCAGTTTCTGCTAGGAGGCAGCAGTGCCCAAGCTGGACTTGTACTTTCTTTCCTCTGCAACTATGTGATGTCCTTTCCTTAGCCTGGAACATCCCAACTCTCCACCTTGTCATCGAGCCATCCTTTCCTACGCTGCGCATTTGTCCCTCTGCCTCCTTCTCTGTCACCCTTCCCCCTTCCCACCCTGTCCTCCACCCCAGCAATATCCTCCTCTAACTCTTGATACCTATCAGGCCTGCATTTCTGGTTGGGTCACTTTTCTTTTGCACAGACTTACCTTACCCGCCCAGTGGTGAAGGAACATGGTACACACTGCTTAATTGAGGAGATAGACAAGAGAGTCTAAATGGCATTGGATAGAAAACTTGACTTCATTCCTAGCTTAACCTATTCCATTCCTTCATTCAACATATCTTCCCCAAATGCCTCTTCTTTGCCATGCCCTGGGTGGATGTGGGGGACAGAGAAATCTTGAGGAGATCCATCCTGTGCTCTCAAGCTGCTCATAGTCAACGGCCTGAGGCAAATTTTACCCTCCTCTATCTCCATGTCCTCTTTCATGAAAAACACACAATTCTTGCTCTTCTTCCCTGCAGCTTGTCATGTGCCCTGAGTGACAATGTAGAAGCGAGAGCCTCTGTGGAAGACATGAACAACACACAGTGATACAAATGCATCTAGGTAACTGGGAATGTTCATCCTGCCGAGTCACCTCCCCACAGAGCTGCACACTCAGAGTGCCTGGCCCCATGCCCAAGTGAGGATGCAGCAGTGCCCAAGACACACTTGGACAGGTCTTCTGGGAAGAGGCACCCGGAAGCTTGTGCAACGGGAAGGTCTCCTACTGGGAGTGCAATTGAGCTGAATGCTTCTTAAATTTACCGGGGCTTGTGCTCCAGGCCTGGAGGGCTGCATGCAGAGGTCTATTTTTTTTTTTTTTTAACTAAAATCTTAGACAGAGTTCAGGGATTTTATGGATTAGAACAAAATTCAAGTCCAGAGTTACAGAGTATGGCTTCAAGGGAGGCCAGGTCATGGGGAAATAAACACACACAATTTAGGAGATTTAGGATGGAGCCCCACACCCGTCAGCTGCCAGAGCCTCCCAATCCTGTATCTGAAATTTCCTCATCTGTGAAATGGGGATGGATGCCCACCATGCCGGCAGCCCAAGTGAGGCAGTTTATGGAAACCAATGGCGGAGTCCTTCCCCCAGACACCCTGTTTCCACAACCAAACACCTCCACTCCGGAGGCTTTGAGGCTGGGGATGAAGGGCCCTGCCTCACCAGGGGCCCTGGTTTTTCAAAGGTGAGTAACACGATTGTCTGCAGTTGGCCCCGAAGGTACACAGGGGAGACAGAGAAGCCTGGGCTTTGGAGTCCCGTCTCAACTCTGCTTCTTTCTGTGGCACCCCAGCTGTCCATACATACTTGTCCATACATATTTGTCCACACTGGTAATATCACCAGTGTGCTGTGAGGATGCAGAAAGGTGGCACATATAGTGTACCTGACATCTGCCAGGTGCCACAGCATTGGCACCCAGGCTCTCCCTCATGCCTCATGATTCTTTGGTGAGTCCTTATGCTATGAGAAGCCTGCTGGCTAGAGTAGCCCCGGCCCTCCATCCCACCTGCCAGTGAGTCTGCCTTCCTACAGCAGAGGGCCAGGGCAGCTTTTCCTCCCCTTCCTCGGCCCCCCAGTCCGGCCCTGTGCTGATAGAACAGGTTTCTGGGCTGGGGTTCCTGGTTTCCCAGCTCCGGAAAGCAATCTCTGGCTTTCTACTTCACAGGCCTGCCCTACCTTGTTTCCAGATGAGCCCTGCAGTGCTTCCCCAGATCTGTGCCTCCCACCTTCTATCCAGCCACCTCCCTCCTGAGAGGTGACTCCCTCACCCCCTCGTCCCATCCCAAAGGCCCTGGTGCATCCAGCGGGCAGAGAAACCTCTGGTTCTCCCTTACCTTCTCGGGACAGGCGTCTCACTGACTCCCTTCTCCTCCACTCCAGGCACTCTGAAAGAGCAGGGAAAGGAGGCAGTGCCAAGGCTCCAGGCCTGTCAGAGAGTAAGGGAGAGGAGGAAGAGGCAGAAGGGCCCCAAGAGGAAATGGCCTAGCAGTCTGGGCCCACGTAATTTATTACAGGACTTTGTCCTTGGGCTCCAGGCATATCCACTCCCACATGGCTGCCGTGGCCCTAGCTAGCAGAGCCTCACAGCAGCCTGATCTTTAACCCTGGCCTCTTCAGCAGACAGTCCCCGCAGGCCATCAGAGTCTGCTCTCCACGCACCTATTGCTGGCCACCAGCCAAGCCCCATGGTGACAATCAGCTGATCATCCAGGGAGTTCAACCTATTCCCAGGCATCACTCAGGCTCCACGAAAGCCCATGCAGGACCTCTGCTCTCAAACACCCCACGTCCTAATTGGGGCACACACAGAGGAGATGCTAGGAAGCCTATATCAGAGCCAAAGGCCATCAGGGCATCTAGATTTTCCGTAGGGTCCCTGGAAGCAGAAGCAGCTGGCTTGGGCTGGGGCTCAAATGAAGGGGAATTTTTGCAATGAGGCAAGTACAGACATTTCAGGTGGTGCACCCTGCTTGAAGGGACGGGCAGTCCCTGGAGGTATGAGGGTGATGGCTCTGAAGGCAGGTAGAATAAAAGTCCACAGCGGGTAGCTGTTCAGCAGTAGCTCTATTCTTGGGTGAAGAGACCTTGCTTGGTGGTGCTCACGGCTGGCCCAACTAGAGTCAGTTAGGTTTCTTCCTGGGCCAGGGCTTGGGAGGGACATGGGAGATGCAGACTGAGGTGTGGGAAGCAGCTGTCATCTTTTAGATAGAATCGAGGCTCCAGCAGGGCAGCAGCCCTGACCTTGGCCTCTTTTGGGGACAGGAACCAAGTACTGGTAGGAGAGAAAAGGGTAAAGTAGGCTCTTCCCTGTCACACTTGTGGCCAAATTTGGCTTTCCTGTAGCCTAATGGGACTGCCACAATTCTCCTCAAGATGCAAATATTCTGTTAATCTTTAAAAATATGTTTCTGAAGGGCACCTGGGTAGCTCAGTAGGTTAAGTATCTGACTTTGGCTCAGGTTATGATCTCAGGGTGCTGGGACCAAGCCCTGCCGTTGGTCTCTGTGCTTGGAGGGGAGCCTGCTTCTCCCTTTCTGTGTGCCCCTCCCTCCTGTTTGTGTGCGCTTTCTCTCTCTCTCTCTCTCTCAAATAAATAAATAAAAATCTTAGAAAAAAAATGTTTCTGAGCTGAGCCAAATGCCTCCATAGGACAACTTATGTGTCATTCCATTTCTGCCCAACCATCCAGAGCCCATTGTAGTATCACCATAGCAAAGAAAACAGAGGCTAGAGAGCTCTTCATTTCACCTCTACCAACACAACCTAGAGCAACCTGAAGTTGCTTGTTTCCTGGTGGCCTAATTTTCCCCTCTGTCCTACCGCACCCAAGTTATCCATTAACACTGTAAAATGGCACAGCTGGCAGCAAAGGGCTCTTCAGAGAGTTTCAGAATTCCCAGGCTCAGAGAACTAGCATTTAACTAGTCTTTGTAGGTGCTGGGCTCTTTGTGGGTACCATCTCATATCTTCATAAAAACCCACAAATTAGAGATGCTTATCCTCATCTCATAGTGAGGAAGTTCAAACTGAAGAGGTTAAGAAACTTGCTTATGTCACATAGAAGTGGCAGGGACAAGATTTGAATGGAGGTCGACCTGACTCCAAGGCCTGGGCCCATCCTACTTGATACCACATCTGCCCTTGTACAAACCTGGACTCCCTCCTCCCCTATCCCTAAGGGATGGATGAGACATCATGTTTTTAGTAATTTTCAGGGAAGGTGCTTCCCCAACTTGCTTGCCCTTGCCCAGGATCAGAAGAGCCTTTCACTTCCAAGGTCAGAGGTCTCTGAGATTCCTAGGGCAAGGAGTATCTAGGAAGGGGCGGAGCTTAAATGCCTTCTTGCAAACACACTTACGCACAGGACAGGAATGTATATCACAAGACATATTTTATTGGTGCAGTCCAGGGTTTCTCAATCTTGGTATTACTGACATTTTGGGCTGGCTTATTCTTTGATGGGAGTTTGGGAAGAGCTGTCCTATGCACTGTAGGATGTTTAGCAGCAACCCTGGCCTTTACCCATTAGATTCACTCCCCCAGTGGTGCAATCAAAATGTGTCCACATATTTCCAAATATCTCCTGGGAGACGAAACCATTCCCAGTTAAGAACCAATGTATAACTCATTGGTCCAGGTGCAGCTGAGGCCGAAAGAGAACATCAAAGTCCAGAAGCGGACATACTCTTGGAAGAGATGACACTGCGCTTGACCTCCTTGAATGACAGGAAGATGTGCTCAGAAGATACGGAGTGTGCAGAGAAGGGGCTATTGGACTGCTGCCAGCCCAAGTACTTCATCCTTCAGGCCAGCCCAAGTACTTCATCCTCCTTGGATCAGCAACTATGAGATAGACATTGCTAGAGTGGGCAGAGCTCAGATCCAAAGTCCTGATGAGCCAGGGAGGCATCCACCACCTCGGTCCTGGAGGAAATGACTCATTTCTGATTGTGCTTTATCATCATTACCTATCTGAGGGGTCCACCCAGATGTTTAGCCAAGGCAGCAGGAGGAGCAAAGCATGGACACAAAATGGAAGAGTCCCTGCCTCCCCTCTGGAGGGCTGTGGGAAATCCAAGGGATAAATCTCAGTCTTGGGTCCTGGCATTTAAACCTGGAGCACTGGTCATAAACAGGGGACCTCTGCCCCATGACCAGGGTCAATAGCATCCTGGTGACTAATTTGATTGCTCTGGGGGAGGTTGAGATAATGGGAGGAGAAGGCAAAACTCAAATGTGTGGCAGTTCAATAAACCAGGGAACCAGGGAAATTATGTTGATGATGCTAATTATGGTGATGGTAATGGTATCTTGTCTAACTCTTGGAAGAGGTTGGAGGTGAGGACCTTGTGAAGGTCTTGTTAAGTCCTCGTGAAGGGCTTCCTTTCTGAGAAAAGAAACATCAGGATAGAGCTCTTACCCTTGACTGGAATGCTCTGTGTGCAGCAAGACCAGTTTCTTTTCCTTCTGGTCCCATAGCTGAGATACTCTTTTCAACCTCACTCACAGGAGTGGCCAAAGAATGAAGGTAAGTACTATGCTTCATTTCCAGGTCCTGTGACGTCCTGTGACATCCTGTGCTCTCTTCTTCCCTCTGCTGGTGACATGAAGAGCATCCAACTTTGGATTCCGAGGCCCTAAGGAATGAAGATAAAATATGGAAAGAGCCTGGGTTCCTGGACGACCCCTGGGAGCAGAGTACCATCTCCAGCCCACCACCAACCTCACCGACCCCATTTACAAGAGCAAGAAATAAACTTTTGTGTCAAGCCGCTGAAAGTTGTTGTTATAATAGTTTGGTTTTTTTTTTTTTTAATTTTATTAATTTGAGAGAGAGTGAGAGAGAGCACAAGCAGGGGGAAAGGCACAGGGAGAGGGAGAAGGCGACTCCCCGCTGAGCTGGGAGTCTGATGTGGGGCTTGATCTCAGGACTTGGAGATCATGACCCGAGCCAAAGACAGACACTTAGCCATCTGAACCACCCAGCCACCCCTGTTGTTGTAATAGTTAACCTACAACGATTAAAACATGATCCCTCGGGGCATATGGGTGGCTCAGTGGTTAAAGCCTCTGGCTTCGGTTCATGATCTCAGAGTCCTGGGATCGAGCCCCTCATGGGGCTCCCTGCTTGGCAAGGATCCTGATTCCCCCTACCCCCTTCCTGCCTCTCTGCCTACTTGTGATCTTTGTCTGTCAAATAAATAAATAAAATCTTAAAAACAAACAAACAACAACAACAAAAAACATGACCCCTCTCCCACCCAAATCTGCTGTTGTGTTTTAAATACCAGCTCAAATACTCTTCTTCCAGGAAGTTGATCCCGAGAGCTTTAGTTCACTCTAGCTTTTAATACCTATGGCACCTGTTACTCAAATCACACAATTTACCTCTTAGCATGTATTTTTTTTTTGAAGTAGGACTTTATGATGGACTGTAAGCTTCTCAAGACAAGAATCATATGTTAGATTTCTTTGCATCTTCACAGTTCCTAATAAAAATAGTAACTATCATATATATTATTTCCCTGGAACTATTGTTTATATATAAATACATTTAATCCTCGTAACAACACTATGAGATAAATACTACTGTTTCCCCCAACTCATAGATGGGGACATTGAAGCACAGAGAGGTTAAGTAATTTGTCCAAGGTCACACAGCTAGAAAGGGTTGGAGCCAGGACTCAAACCCATAAACTGGGGGAAGCTGGGTGGCTCAGTGAGTTAAGCATCTGCCTTCAGCTCAGGTCATGATCCCGAGGTCCTGGGATCGAGTCCTGCTTCACGTTTCTTGCCCAGCGGGAAGCCTGCTTCTTCCTCTCCCCTATCACCTCCCCCCTGCTTGTGTGCTCTCTCTCTCTCTCTCTCTCATGCTCTCTCTCAAATAAATTAATAAAGTCTTTAAAAAACAACAACAACCCATAAACCCGAGTAATGAATGAGCTTCCAGTAGTTACACCATCTTAACCATAATTGTTCCAGGGATGTTACCTTGTATGTCCAGTTGAAACTGCTGCCTCATTTGGGCAGGGACCAGCAGTGCCAATCCCATCTCTACTAGTACCTGAAGCTGGCTAGATGCAGAGGAGCTGTCACCCACACCTGCTGACTGAGAGAACTGCAGGCCAGCTAGAAACAAATTGTGCAGGTAGGGCAGGGCAAGATTTGCTCTTATTGCTGGTATGTGTTCACTACCCAGAGCCCTGGAAAAAGTGTCGAACGGTCCAATTTTTTTTTTTTTTTTTTTTTGCCTAGTCCCTAAAACTAGAGATTACAACCCCTAGTAACAAAATTTCTCCTGAATCTGCTCTTGATACAATCCTCTTTCCAGGAGACCCTGGGTGGTTCTGTTGGTTAAATGTCTGACTTTGGCTCAGGTCATGACCTTGCAGTCCTGGGCTTGAGCCCGGCATAGGGCTCCATGCTCAGTGGGGAGTCTAATCCAATCTGACCAATGTCCTTATCAGAAAAGGTCAGGTCAGGGCGCCTAGGTGGCTCAGTACTTTGAGCTTCTGCCTTCCGCTCAGCTCATGATCCCAGGGTCATGGTATCAAGCCCTGCATCCGGCTCCCTGCTCAGTGGGAAGCCTGCTTCTCCCTCTCCCACTCTCTCTACGTGTGTTCCTTCTCTCACTGTCTCTCTCTCTCCCTGTCAAATAAATAAAATCTTTAAAGAAAAGGTGAGTGTGGAGGCCAAGAAAAATTAAGGCCATCCAACCTCAGGTTTAGCCTTAGCATAAGTACAGCCATCTTAGCTCCAGCAGCCATTTCAGACCCCTGTGCCCAAGGGCTGAACTTTCCCCTACTTTACTTTAGTTCTAAGGACCCCCACTCTGCTTTGGTTCCAGAAACCCCCACCCTGCTTTAGTAACAGGAAGCCCCACCCTGCTTTAGTTCCAGAGACCCCCACCCTGCTTTAGTAACAGGAATCCCCACCCTGCTTTAGTAACAGGAACCCATAAATATCCCTGCCTTAACTAAGCTCGGGGTCCAAGTCCCTACTCTGCTGTGTCGGGTATACTTGGGTCCAAGCTTGAGCTTGTCGAATAAACCCTCATGTGATTGCATCGGTGTTGGCTCCTTGGTGGTCTCTTGGATGCGAAAACTCGCGTACAACAGTGAGGTCACAGATCTGCACAAAGGAAAGATCATGTGAAGAGGGAGAGAGAAGGTGGCCATCTACAAGCTAGGGAGAAACCACTCCTTAGGAGAAACCACCTGTGGCCACATTGATCATGGACTTCCAGTCCAGACATGACAGTTAAATGCAGTGTGGCATCCAAGATGGGATCCTGGGACAGAGAAGGGGCATTTGTAGAAAGACAGTTAAAATCTAAATAAAGTCCACAGTTTTGTTAATAGTATGTGCCAGTGTTGTTTTTTTGATTTTGACAAATGTGATGACAACTGGCAATATAAGATGTTAATATCAGGGACACTGGGCGAGGGATATATGAAACTACACTATCTTTGCAAATTTTCTGTAATTCTAAAATTGTTCCAAAATTAAAGGTGTTTTAAAAAACAAAGACTCCATTGGTCCCCTATTTTCAGTTCTTTGGGATGTATATCAAAGAGTGGAATTGTTGAGTCATATGGTAATCCTATGTTTAACTTTTTGAGGAACTGCCAAACTTTTTCACAGTGTGTGCATGATTTTACATTCCCACCAACAACTGTATGATTTCAATTTCACCGGGTCCTCGACACTTGTTAGTTTTCATTATTTTGATTATGGGCATTCTAGTTGGTGTGAAGTGGTATCCCATTGTGGTTTTGATTTGCCCTTTTTAAAAATGACAGATGATGCTGAGCATCTTTTTGTATGCTTAGTAGCCACTTGTAGATCTTCTTTGATAAAATGTCTCTTCAAGTCTTTTGCCCATGTTTAAAATTGGGTTGTTTGCCCTCTTGTTACTACTGAGTTGTAAAAGTCCTTCATGTATTCAAGAAGCCCTTATCAGATATGTGATTTGCAAAAAATGTTCTTCCATTCTGTGGGTTGTCTTTTCACATTTTTTGAAAAGATTTATTTTAGGGAGAGAGAGCATGAGCAGGTTGTTGAGCAAAGGGAGGAGAGAAGCAGATTCTCCACTAAGTGCAGAGCCATGCTGGGCTTGACATGGGGTCTCCATCTCAGGACCATAAGATCATGACTTGAGTCGAAATCAAGAAATGGTTGCTTAACCAACTGAGCCACCCAGAAGCCCCTCTTTTCACTCTTCATAGTGATCCTTTGATCACAAAATGTTTTATTTTGGAGGAAGTCCACTTTATTTTTTCTTTTGTTATCTATATTTTTGGTGCCATATTCAAGAAACCATTGCTAAATACAAGATCATGTAGAGTTGTTTCTGTGTTTTCTTTTGAAAGTTTTATGGCTTTATATCTGACATTGAGGCCTCTAATCCTTTTTAATTTTTTTTAAGATTTTATTTATTTATTTGACAGACAGAGATCACAAGTAGGCAGAGAGGCAGGCAGAGAGAGAGAGAGAGAGAAGCAGGCTCCCCGCTGAGCAGAGAGCCGGATGTGGGACTCGATCCCAGGACCCTGAGATCATGACCTGAGCTGAAGGTATCGGCTTAACCCACTGAGCCACCCAGGCACCCTCTAATCCTTTTTAAATTAGTTTTTGGTAATGTAAGGTAAGGAAACAGCTTCTTTTCTTTCTTTCTTTCTTTCTTTTTTTTTTTTTTTTGTATGTGGATATCCAGTTTTCCCAGCACCGTTTATTAAAGAGACTGTTCTTTTCCCATTGAATGGTCTTGGCACAGTTGTCAAAAAATCTGTTGACCGTAGATGTGAACTTTTATTTCTGGACTCTCAAGTCTGTTCTATTGGTCTATCCTTATGCCAATGCTGCATTGTTTTGATTAATGTAGTTTTGCAGTAAATTTTGAAATTAAGAAGTGTGAGTCCTCCATCTTTGCTCCTATTCAAGATTACTTTGACTCTTCAGGAAATCCTTGAAATGCCATATGAATTTTTGGATGGGTATTACTGCAAAATAAAAATGCCATTGTGATTCTGATAGAATTGCATTGAGTCTGAAGATCATCTTGGGTTTTATTACCCATCTTAACAATATTAAGTCTTCTGATCCATGAACATGAGATATCTTTTCATTTATTTGTATCTTCTTTAATTGCTTTTAGCAACATTTTATAGTTTTCAGTGAACAGGTCTTGCACTTCTTTGGTTAAATTTATTCTTAAGTACTTAATTTACTGTAGTATTATATTATTTATTAATTTTGATGCTATTGTAAATGGGATTGTTGTCTTTTCTTTTCAGATTGTTCATTACTAGTTTACATAAATAAAATTAATATTTGTGTGTTAATTTTATCTCCCGCAACTTTGCTCTCCACAGCAGTATTATTCACAGTAGCCAAAAGGTGGAAACTTTTCAAGTGTCTGTCAACAGAAGAATGGATTTTGTAAAATGTGGTATAGACATACAACAGAATATTATTTAGCTGTAAAAAGAAATAAAGTCCTAACACATGCTACGATGCTGAAAAACCCTGAAAATATGCTAGGTGAAATAAATCAGTTACAGAAAGAAAAATATTACATGATTCCATGTATAGGGAATATCTAGAATAACCAGATTCACTGAGAAGAAAGGTTAGAAGCTACCAGGGCCTGTGGAGAAGGGAAATGGGGAATTGTTGCTTAACGGATACAGACTTTCTGTTTCGGGTGATGAAAAATTTGGAATTAGATAGGGGTGATGGTTGGATAACATTCTGAATGTAGTTATTACCACCGAACCATGCACTTAAAAATGACTAGAAAGGCAAGTTTTGCCTTTTTTTTAGAAAGGCAAGTTTTATGTCATATGTATTTTGCCATGCTTTTTTTAAAATAGTTTAAAAAATATGTGAAAGTCACTTGGTGCAACCTTGGTTCCAAAGCAGAATTCTTTTCTGACACACAGGCAGTCTCTGCTTACACATTTTCGCTGTGGTGCTCACCCCAAAAAAACCCAGACCCCAAACCAAAACCAAACCAAACCAAGAATTCTTTTGTAAGAATTTGAATAATTATTGAGAATAATTGAGAATTGAATAATTATTCAACCACACACACATAATTACATATTGAAGTGGGGCTTTGCTCAGGGCATCTATGGTTTCTATACACGGTGAGACCAGAGTGAGTCCACAAAAACATCTTTGCTTGGATCATTGGGTGGAGATGAAGCCCGATTATAGCAAATTGACCTAGGTGGCTTCCACACCATGGGCAAGTGAAGACTGGCACTTTCAGTTTTCAAATTGTGGGTTACCTATTAGTGGGCTGTATCATTTGATATAACATGATAATATTAAATAGAATCAGATAGATGTTATCATGTGGATCAAGAGCAAGGACTATGTGTTATGGAAAAACTTAAAGGCTTATTCTCATCTTCTCCCTCCCTCCCCCAACAGACAACAAATACGTTTTTTTATACTACTTTTCAAATTTTAAAAATATAGTTACAAGCAACAACAAATGTATGTTATCCTCTCCTTGTCATAAAACATGGGATACTCTAACACTGTTCTGCATTTTCATTTTTTTTTACTGAATCCAGCTTAGATATCTTTTTGTATCAGTACATAAGAGAGTTTCCTCATTTTTTGTTGTAGCTACATAACATTCCATTGTACAAATGTATCATAATTTTGTGATTCTTCCTACTTGGATATTTTGGTTATTTCCAATATTTTGCAAGCAGTGCAGCAATGAATAATTTTATAGATATGTAATTTGTACACGGCCACGTATATTTGTAGGATACATTTGCTGAAGTGAAATTGGCCCATGTGCTGGGCCAAAGAGCATATGCATTTGTAATTTTTATAAATATTTCCAAATTGCATTCTGTAGAGAACTATACCCGTATACCCCCATAGCACCTTATGAGAAGGCCTCTTTCTCTATGGCCTTACCTGTAGAATGTTAAAGGATTTTTGCAATCTGTGCAGTGAAAATAATATCTCAATATAATTTTAATTTTCTTTTAGGGTGAATACCTTTTCATGTGTCTTAAAGCTATTAGTATTTTCTTTTCTGTGAATTGTCATATTAGTTACCCATTTTTCTGTTATTAGTTTCCTTTTTTTTAGATTTTATTTATTTATTTATTTATTTGACAGAGAGCGAAAGAATGAAGGTGCAAGCCAAGAACAGGAGTTGGGGTGTGGGGGGGACAGAGGGAGAAGGAGAAGCAGGCTTCCCAAGGAGCAGGGAGCCCTACACAGGGTTCAGTCGCAGGACCCTGAAATCATGACCTGAGCTGAAGGCAGCCGTTTAACCAACTGAGCCACCCAGGCGCCTGAGTTATTAATCTTCTTATTGATTTCTTCTATAGTCTTCTCTAGGGAGATTAGTCCTTGGTTTCTAATATGAATTGAAAAAAAAATTTTCTTAATCATTTATATTTTGGTTGGGCTAATAATGTATTGGTTTTGCCACGCACACATTTAAGTTTTCATTTCTTTTTTTTTTTAAGTTTTTATTTTAATGTCAAATGTTTCGGTTTTTTATGGCTTTTGGCTTTTCAACCTTTGTTAGAAAGTCCTTTTCTCACCATATTTACTAAGGAATTGTTAGTTTGAGTTTTGTATGCTGTTTTAGTTGTTCACATAAATAAAGTTATACCATTTATAGTACTCTGTAAGTACTTTTTTCTACTTAATCTGGATATCCATGTGAGAGCTAAAGATTCACTTCAGTTATATTAGTGTTCTATGCCATGAAACTGTTATTCAGTGATTGATTATCCACTATTAATGGATTTAGAGTGAGTTTCAGTTTTCAGTGTTACAAACAGCCAGTCAGGACAAATCTTTCATGTATCCCAGTGACTTGTGAGGCTGGTGTGTGTGAGGAAGAGCCAGGGGTGCAGCCTTAGGACATACTTGTTCCATTTGTTTTTTTTCACTAGCAGGGCCCCCTAGTGGCTCAAGCGTAAGAAGGAGGGTCAGACTTTGGAGCCTGGACTTCTCTGATACAGAATAATGAAACTAAGGAGCCTTCAAATCTTCTGATTCAACACTCTCATTTGACATACAGGGAAACTGAGACTCATATAGGAGGCCAGTAGCTCGTCCCAGCTCAGCAAGCCCAATAAGCCCAGAGATTGGCCCAGAACCCAGATCTCTGAGCCTCAGGTTGCAGCTCTGCCCGTGCCAGGTTTTTCCTGGTATGCTGTGACCTCTCATTCCTGACACATTTTTGGCAAGGTACAGTCTCTCAGACTGGCTGAATAAATCTTGTATTCACTTAGGGAACCGTCTTTGGGTTATCCGTTAAGGGGAAAAGTGAACTGCTGCAAGCCCTCCCTCCCTTCATCTCTTCTCTGTCCTTAGTATCTTTTGCGGGTAAAAAAAAAGCCTCCCTTTTGGGTGCCTTTCCACTACCACTGGCATGGACCAACTGTGCTGGGGCTGGAGTGGGGCATGGAGATTGGAGAGATGCCAGTCCTTAAAATGCAAGGTAGCTAATGGGGTGGCTGAGTGGCTCAGTTGGTAAAACAACTGCCTTTGACTCAGGCCATGATCCTGGAGTCCCAGGATTGAGCCTGCATTGGGCTCCCTGATAGGTGGAGCATCTGCTTCTCCTTCTGACCTCCCTGCCGCCATTAACCTCATGCTCTCTCTCTCTCTTTCAAATAAAAATAAAATCTTTTTCTAAAAGTAAGGCAGCTGAGACTCAGAAAGACACACCTGTGCTGCTCTAGCATTTCTCTATTGGGGGTCTAAGGGACAGTCAGTTGGTGAAAAGGTTCTGGGGAACTCTCAGGGACCTGTATTTGCATTGACAAGCATACTGCTTTAACTTAAGACTCTGTTTAATTCAAAAAGTGTGTCCTGTTTTTCTAAATACATTGTTGGCTTCCTGAGTACAAAAACTAGATCTGATGCTTCTTTACAGCCTTCAGGATCTCAGCACATTGCTGCATGTTCAGTTGCCTTCTCTCGCTCCATTCTTTAAACCACTGGAACAGTTAGAATCTTTATGTTAAAATTCAGTAATTATCTTCTTGCAATTGCATTGTTTAGCCCAATCACTTTCATGGCTGTTGGTCCTGTCCCTCCTGTGAAATTACAACCTCTTTATGGCAGGATTTCCACTGGGTTCCCATCCACTGAACATCTTCATGGACTTCTCCTCTATTCATCTTGCCTAACTTACACAGGTATACTCTCACCCACTCTCTTTGGAAGAAAGCTTAGATCCTAGGGTCTCCTTTCTCAAGTGAAAGGAAGTTAATACTTTATTTTTATATCTTTGGTTTCAGACACTGTTAATTCCTTGTTCTTAGGATTCTTGTAATATTCCCATTGTAGGGGCAGGCTTAGATTTCAAAACTGTTTCTATTACTGGGGAAAGGAGTGAACTGTCTTATAAGAAAATGAGAATTTCTAGAGAGAAACCACCCCTCTCTCTTCCTTCCCTTCCCATGTCGATTTCTGGAACCCAGAACTGGGTTCTGCCAGCATATTCTGACTGGCTAAGAAAGGGTTCAAGGAATATCAAAGCAAGGATGTGTCTTGACTAAGGGCGCTTTGAGAATTTACAGCAGAGATGGCATCAGAGAATCCACGTCTCTCAAGCCCAAGGTAGGAGGTGGACTTTCCAGGGCACTAAATTAGGCCTTACAACAGGCTAGACATACCTAGAAATCCAGTCTATGTTTTGCTAACAAAAGGCCCAATGTATGCAGGTCTATACATGCTGGGGAATCTTTGTTTACCTCTACTGGCCCTCCTCTAATCAAAAGGCAAGAACATTTTCCACTCTGAGACGAAAGCAAACAAGTAAGGAAATGGATTTTATTTAGATTGTAATAGGGATTGTAATAGGGAGAGCACTCCAAATATGATCAGAGTGCCTACCCAGATTGTTTTTTGCCTTAGACTTTCATAGGGAGAAAAGTGGGAGATTTGCAATCAGAAGTTTCAGTCAGGTGAACAGAAAATGTTTATCTGTGTCTAGCTTCTCAGTGTGGAGGGCAGACTTTAATCTCAGCCAATAATTCATGAAACAAAGAACAGGAAGTTGCAGGGTCAGAGTGGCCCTTAGAAGCAGGCTCAGACACAATGGAAAGATTTTCTTTGCCTGGTCTTGTTACAGGCTAACAAAAGGGCCATGAAAGATGGAGAATGAGTTTTATTTAGGCGGGAGGGTGGTTCTTTACAGAGAGCCCTTCAAAGATACCTGATAGGTCAGGAGGTTTCTTAGCCATTGCTCTTCACCAAGAGCATGGGGCTCAAGTAAAGTTTAATAATGTTTTTCATCAGGGGGCCCCTTTGGAAGTAGAAACTTGTACTTCGTATTACTGACCAAATGGCTTCTTAAGATGGGAGTTAAGTCATCATTATTTTTAAGCAGGTTCCATGCTGAGGCGTGAACTCACAGCCCCAAGGTGGGGCTTGAACTCACCTTTCAAGACCTGAGCCGAAAAAGTATAACCCTTAACCCACTATTCACCCAGGCGCTTCAAGTTGTTATTTTTAGACGATAAAAAAGGAAGAAAAATGCCTTGAAAGGAAGCTCTTTCAATCAAAGCACGCCAGTTACAAGCGCTCCACAGTTGCTGAAACTTCGAACTACAAGTCCCAGAGAGCAGTGCACCACTTCCGTCCCGTACTAAGGGCGGGAATCAAGCGCCTCGCTGCATGACGGGAAGCATACTTAATTTGCCCTATAGTGAAAATGTAGTTGTAGCGCGTCTTCATCTTCCAGAAGCATAACTCAAGAAGATTCTCAAACAAGGAGCACGGGCAGAGAACCAATAAATTAACGTTATAATCTCCGTGGGGAACATAACTGGCTCCTCCAAAGTTAAGTATTTAACTGAAGCAGGAGCTCCCGCTCAATTTACCCAGTAGTCTCTTTCCGGCCACGCTGTGCGTCATTACCGTTGCATCTTCTGATTGGCCAGATGATAGGAAACAGCGCCTGCGCGCTGCATTCCTTTGAGGGTCGTGGGCAGACGCCATTTTGGCCTCAGAGGTGCTTCTGGGAAGTAGAGCGCGGATCTACACGCCTTCCCGCCTACCTGGTACAGCTTCTTGTGCCGGGGCTTTTAGGTCGAAGTGTTTGTGCCCGCCGCTGCTGCCGTTTTATGCTACGCACCCCCGAAACCCTCTAGTCGAGCGGGAGCCCCTGAGCATCGGGCCGCGCCATCGGGGGTCACATCGCCAGGAAGGTGGTGACGGGGGCGGCGCGGGGCGCGGACACTCCCCGCCGAGAGCCCGCCTGCCATGGATTCGGAATATTTCAGCGGCGACCAGTCAGGTGGGGCAGGGACTTGGGGGACAGGGCTTGGGGGCGGAGCAGTTATTCAGTGGGGCTTGGCCTCTCACCCTCGCCGGGTAGGGGAAAGAGGCCCCAGAGACGTTTCCTCCCCCGACTTGGTCCGTCGTGGGCTGTGAAGCGGCGCGCGAAGAGCCCGCCGACCCGCTGCGGCCCGGAAGTTAGAACCTTGGAGAGGGGATTCTAGACCGAGAGCTGTCTTCTGAATTGGCAAGTTTTTTGCTGAAACTGGGAAACCACTTCATGTATTAAGCGCTTCTATGTGCAAAAGTCCTAGGGAAGGTCTCTCCTGTTACGGATTTTTTTTTTTCTTTTTTCCTGTAGTGCGAGTCTTTTGCGAGAATTCAAGGGAGCGGTTCAGTAGGGGGTGCGGGATCTTTCCTAGACCTTTCACACGGGGTTGGGGATGGTTTAATCTCGCCTGCAACAGTGGTTTCCTAGTAAAGAAAACGTAGGACCCTCGTTTGAGTTGTATAAATATTTTAGAGTAAGCCGTGTACTTCTGGTACTTATTGGTGATTTTGTACTTTTCCTTTACCTTGAGACCTTTCCTCTTTCTCCTCACTGAAGTTTGATCTTCTTTGTTTCCTGTTTGTTCAGTAAACACTGAGCGCCCCCTCCTAACACTGTACTAGGCACCGGAGATACAAGGACGAATAAGTCGTGTCCTAGTGGGGAAGAACTTTACCGTTTCCTTTCACTTTGTGTCCTAGTCCCGTGAAGTGTTACCTGTCAGGAGTGCCTAAATGTCTGAATGTTAATCTCTTTTCTGTTTTGAGTTCCCTTCGATTCGCTATATGATAGCGAATAGTGATAACTACAGAACGCGTTTCCAGGCATGCCCTGCTGTTTCGCCTAGAATGTTTGCTTGATATTTTCAACAGTTTTCAGTTCTTTCTAAATTATTAAATTATTTTTCAAATAAATAATTGTATGTAATATATGTCTATGGGTTAAGTGCTGGAAGACTTGAAAAAGTAACAGTTCCCTGACTTTTCATTCTTTTTGCGGTTTTTTTATATTTACTTTCATATTCTTAATTTATGCTCTTGTTGCATATTTTTAGGCATTCCGTAATGATTCCCTTTGTGTTAGGACAGGATTTTAGCCTCTTATGTGCCCTTCCCCCCCCCCCATACTCTTACTGTTGCAGCATAATTATTTGTTACATTTCAAAATTACTTTTAATTTGACTGTATAAATATTCTTTACTTCTCAGCTGAGTAGAGTAGCTCCTTAGTATGATAGTGATTTCATTCTTAAACTTTTTGGTTTTCCTGTAGTTGCCTGCTTCATTTTTAAAATTTCGTTTATTTTTATTAAACTTCTAACCAAGTCTTCCCATATCCTCCAACAGCCCTAAATCCCTCTCACAATACAATTTTACTTTATATTTTTAAAGTATCTGTTAAAGGTAGGTAGCAATTCAATTTTACTATTTTGTAACAGTGCAGTGTATGCTTTACTTTAAGGAACTTATACTATTTCTGTACTGGAGTTCTTGTGCTCTGCATTCATAAACAAATATTTACTGTGCTGTACCAGGCACTGTTCTGGGCTCCAGGGAATCAGCAGTGAACCAAAATCCTTGCTCTTTTGGCCCTTTCATTCAAGTGAGGAAAGACCCATATTAAACAAATAACTTGGTAAGTCATGTAGTACATTAGAAGGTGGTAAGTAAATTCTGTGGAGAGAAGAGACTCAGGTTTTAACATAAGGTTGAAGTAGCTAAAGAGCACACTATTATTTAGAGGTTGTTGATTGGATCCTTAGTGATGTTTCTTAAGCTTCACATTTCGTTTATGACGTATTTTTTGCTGCCACATATGTCATAATACGTGTTCTGATTGTTGGTATTTATATATAAGCATTATAGTGTTGTCTTATTCACGACATTAGCATCATTAGTCATGCTTCATCAGTGGTAACCTTTGCTCTTACATTATTCTTGATTCATTGTGTTCATTTCAGTTGTAGGTGTCATCCATCTTACACCTTAAGTGGGTTTTTGTTTTATTTTTAAGCAGATGATGGTGGCGCTACCCCAGTACAGGATGAACGGGATTCAGGGTCAGACGTTGAGGATGATGTAAATGAGCAACACTCTGGATCAGACACTGGAAGTGTAGAACGTCATTCAGAGGTATTGGCTAAACAACATCTTTGGGGAGGCTTTTCCCTTGCATTCTGTGAGACATGTTTTTATTTAGGAGTTGTAGAGATCCTGTCACATGGTATAGGCTTCAAACCCTGGGAGTAAAAGATTTTAAATTTAAATAGAGAACTGCTTTAAAAAATAAACAGGGATAGCCTGGTTTCTTAGGAAATCACAGGGAAAGAATTTCAGATTGGGGCCCTCTTCAAATAGTAGACAGTTCTCATACGTTCATACTGATTCACAAAATGGGCCAGGCCTTTTGGTATTTGAGTAGACCTCCCCATTCCCAAAATAATGTCTGAAAGAGGCAATGAGCATTTGCAAGCTGAAGAAATATCAATTAGGATAGAAAGTTATGGGATTTATCACTTACCAGAATTCTTATCAGGATTTGACTTTCTCAGTATGAACTGTCCAGTGTATATAGTATATGTAATGACACCAAATAGAATTTTAAAAGCTGTTTTTAATTAATAATACAGAGTAGTGTTGGATCTTGTATACAGCATTTCAACATATTTGGCCTAATAAATATTTTAAAAACTATTTAATTTGCTTCCCTGGTTACACAGTCTGTACTACACAGTGTTAACAAAATAAAATTGGGACATTTTTGAATAATTCAGGTATACGTTTTTGTTAAACTGAAACCCATAGGAATGATAAAGATGATGAGATTTTCTTTTAAGAAATTCATGTGCCATATATTTTGTTTGATTACACAGGAACAGAAGATTGTCTGATTTTAAGTAGTAGATACAATTACTAGAGATTGTGTTATTGATTTTGTCCTTAGATATGTCATGAGTGTACTTAGACATCCAGCAAATATTTATTGAGCATCTGCTATGTGTCAGGTTCTTTTGAAGTATCCAGGACTAAATGAGGTCTCACCATCACCAAAATGCTTCTCTTCTTATGATTTATTTTTCATAAGGAGGTGAAAGACATTAAACAGTATTTTTTAAAAATTGTGTAGTTTGTTAGGAGATAATTGCTGTGCAGAAAGAAGAAAGTTAGGAAGGACGGAGGGTGACAGACTAGAGGGCAGGCTCTGTTAAATAGGAAGGTACACATAGACTTTATTAAGAAAGTGACTTTTGATCAAGACATGAAGGGAGGTAAAGGAATAGCCATGTGGATGTGTAGAGGAGCACACACAGACACACACATACACACACATTATCCCAGGCAAAGACCCTATAGTGTGCTTGTACTTAGTTTGTTCAAGGAACACCAAGGAGTGTGGCAAGAGGGGAGTAAGTAGAGGGCACATGAGATTGGAGGCTAAATGAACTGGGAGAAAGGCTTATCTTTTAGTTATTTTGATGCCACTCAGTTTTTGGTATGCTCTTAAGTATTTAGACTAAATCCTAATAATAACCAATAGATAGAAATTATCTCATAGTGTAAACCTTATTACAGTTTATTAGTGTGTAGGGCTTTATTAAAATTTCCGCTTTGGAAAGTAGGATAAGATGATTGACTCAGGGCTTCATCATTCAATTGTAAATGTAATGTAGGCTTACCTTTAGGTATCTTCATGTAATGTAAATTCCATTCAATTGTAAATGTAATGTAGGCTTACCTTTAGGTATCTTCAACTACTTTTTTGTAATGAGGTGGATTCTAAATAAATAAATGTGCATGCTAAAAATTTGGAAACTATTAAAAACTTATAGAAGAAAATTAAAATCAGCATACTGTTATCACAGAAATGACTGTTAACTTTTTATATTATTTGTCCTGCATTTTTATTTTCTCATATATGTAATGTGTGTACATTTTAAGTTACTTGAGATTTTACTGTATATATTTTGTATTTATATAATACTTTTTATCTGTTCACTTAAGATTGTACCTAAGAATTTCCCTGTGTCATTAAGGATTCTCACTAAGCATAATTTTTAAGGCTTAATATGATATTTCTTAAAATGAATGCACCATTAATTGTTCAACACTTTCGTGACTTTTGACCTTTAGAGTGTTTAGGTATTAAAAATGAAGTCTGCAGTGAATGTATTCTTGTTCTTTTCATAGATAATCCCTTTCAGGAGGATTATCCAAATTTTTTAAACTACTAGGTTATAGTTTGAGAGTGCCAATTTTACCCTTATTAATTGTTGAGTTCTGCATTTATGCTCCTTTGGCTCTTGAAAGTGGATTCTTTGGAAGTGGCTTCTTTTGGATCATTTTCATATGAAAAATATTTTCTAGAAGACAGTGGGATGTTAGAAGAGTACCATTGTATTAAACTGAACAATGGAGATGACAGGCCCAAAACCTAAAAAATATATGTATTAGTT
This sequence comes from Lontra canadensis, assembly GCF_010015895.1. Classification (NCBI taxonomy): domain Eukaryota; kingdom Metazoa; phylum Chordata; class Mammalia; order Carnivora; family Mustelidae; genus Lontra; species Lontra canadensis. The sequence goes on along the minus strand of NW_022631130.1, from coordinate 440,276 downwards.
TCCTATTGCTGCCATAACAATTTGACACGGATCTAGTGGCTTAAAAGAGATTTATAATTCTGGAGACCAGAAGGCTAAAATGGGTCTCAGGGGGTTAATGGGCTAAAATTAAGGTATTACCAGGGCCATGTTTCTTCTCTAAGGGAGAATCCATTTCTTTGCCTTCTCCAGCTCTGTAGATCAGTTGCATTCATTGGCTTGTGGTTCCTTCATCATCGGTGTCTGTACTGTAACATCTTCAAATCTCTCTGACCTCTGCGGTCACATCTACATCTCTCTCTGACCCTCCTGCCTCCCTTTTCTAAGGACCTTTATAGTTATATTAGGCCTACTCAAATAATCCAGGAAAATCTCCTTATCTCAGGTTCCTTAATTACATCTGTATAGCCCCTTTTGCACGTAAAGTTAACAAGCACAAGTTCGGGGATTAGGATGTAGACATCTTTTGGAGAGGCATTATTTTGCCTGCCACAAGATGGAACTCAAAACATGGTTCTCCAATAGTACAAAAAGGTTTTTCCCATTTGCATTTTAGATTTTAGGCTGGTTTTTGAAAAAATTCATTTCACATATGGTATTCACTCTATGTTTGTTTAGAGCTCTAAGGAAAGTTTTGAAAAACTCAAGGTAATATTTTTAAAATTAATTTAAAATTAATTTAAAAATATAAGATAATGAACGTCAAGATAAGTTAACAGTGCTTTGCTGGTCCATATTGGAGCCTGAGACAAAAGGAAAAATAATACCGTATTTTTAAAATCTTGATATTTTGTTCATTATGGACTTTTCTCCATCATCTGATCTTGAAAATTATCACTTGTCTTTTTTTTTAAAAACCGCTTTATTGAGATAAATTTGCATGCCCAACGATTCGCCCATTTAAAATGTGCAGTTCAGTTGTCTTTAGTATATTCACAGTAGTCACCATAGTCAATTTTAGAATATTTTCGTCACTTCAAAAAGAGACCTTTTAGCTATTAACCTGCTTATCACTCACACCCCTCCCTCTTCCCATCCTTCTGCACATTCCATATGAATGGAATTACATAATATGTGGTCACTTGTGACTGGTTCTTTCACTTAATGTTTTCAAGGTTTATTCATTGTAAACCGTGTATGTTGGATATATGTATACATCATACCCATGTATGTTGTAGCATATATTGGTACTTATTTCTTTTTTGTGGTAATATTCCATTGTACGGATAAACTACATTTGTTTATCCATTTGTCAATTGATGAACATTTAAATTTTTACCTTTTGGCTGTTGTAAGAAATGCTTCTATAAACATTTACATAGAAGTTGTTGTGTGTTACTTCTCTTGGGTATGTGCCTAGGAGTGGAGTTACTGGCTCATATGGTAACATTATTCTTTTTTTTTTTTTTTTAAAGATTTTTCTTTATTTATTCGACAGAGATCACAGGTAGGCAGAGAGGCAGGCGGGGGGTTGGGGGGGAGCAGACTCCCTGCTGGATGCGTGGCTGGATCCCAGGACCCTGAGATCATGATCTGAGCCAAAGGCAGAGGCTTAACCCACTGAGCCATCCAGGCGTCCCAGTAACATTAATTTAAATGTTTGAGGAACTCTCAGGCTGTTTTCCACAGTGGCTGTATCATTTTACATTCCCACTAGTGGTATATGAAGGTTCTGACTTCTCTATATCCTTACCAACTCTTGTTATTACCTGACTCTTTGATCATAAACATCTTAGTGGGTATGCAGTAGTATCTCGTTATGGTTTTGATTTGCATTTCCCTGATGAGTAATGATGTTTGTTACACTTATGTAGGTATTGGCCATCTGTTTAACTTCTTGGGAGAAATGTCCATTCAGATCCCTTGTTCATTTTTTTTTTCCTTGTTCATTTTTTAATTGGACAATTTGTCTTTCTTATAGACTTAAGAGTGCTTTAAATAGTATGACTACAAGTCCCTTAGTAGATGACTGATTTGCAAATATTTTCTCCTATTACATGAGTTATCTTTTGACTTTAATGACTTTTTGACACAAAAAAGTTTCTAATTTTAATGAAGTTCAATTTATCTATTTTTTCTTTTGTTGTTTGTACTTTTAGTGGCATGTCTAAGAATTCCTCACCAAATCCAAGGTCATGAAGATTTACCCCTGTGTTTTATTTTAAGAGTTTCATCATTTTAGCTCTTATATTTAGATTTTTGGGGCTCATTTTGGGTTAATTTTTATATATACTGTGAGGTAATAAAACTGGTAAGGGTCCAGTTCCATTCTTTTGTTTGTGGATATCTAGTTGTGTCAGCACCATTTGTTGAAGAGATTTTTCTTTCCTCATTGAATGGTCTTGGCCCCTTGTCAGAAATCAGTTGGACATAGATGTAATGGTTTATTTCTGTATTCTCTGTTCTAATTGATTCCTGTTTGTGTCTGTATTTACACCAGTGCCATAGTACCTTGAGTAAGTTTTGATATTAAGGAGTGTGAATGCTGCTCTGTTCTTTTTCAACATTGTTTTACCTCTTCTGGGTCCCTTGCAACTACGTACATATTTTAGAATCACCTTGTCCATTCCTACAAGGAAGTTAGCTGGGGTCCTTGAAGGGACTGCAGTGAATCTATAGATGAGTTTGGGTAGTGTCATCATCTTAAGAATGCAAAGCTATTGATTCATGAATATAGGGTATTTATTCATTTATTTAGATCTTCAGTTTCTTTCAACCATGCATTGTAATTTTCAGTGTACAAATGCTGCATTTGTATTTTAAATTTATTCCTATGTTTTTCTCTTTGATGCTTAGCAAGTGGAATTCTGTTATTAATTTCATATTCAGATTGTTACCATTTTTCCTATTCTAATTAATTGCATTATGGTCTGAGAATATGCTTTGTATAATATCTGTTGTTTTAAATTTATTGAGGTTTGTTTTTAGGCTTAGTGTATGGTCTGTCCTGAAGAATGTTTCATGTGCAGTTGAGAAGAATATATAATCTGCCTTTGAAGCCACAGTGTGTCTCCTGTAGTCAACGTATCGTTGGATATATATTTTTTTAATCTGATTTCTGTCTCTTTTTGAGTGGGGAGAGGCAGAGGGAGAAGGAGAGAGAGAATCTTGAGCAGGCTTCAGGCACAGTGCAGAGCCCAAAGCAGGGCTCAGTCTTACAACCCTGAGATCATGACCTGAGCTGAAATCAGAAGTCGGATGTTAACCGACTGAGCTACCCAAGAGCCCCTCTGGTTTCCCTCTCTTGATTGACTTGTTTAATCCATTCACAATCTGATGTTTTGGTAAGAGTTGCAGTCTGCCATTTTAATGTGTGTTTTCTATAGTCTTATCTCTTATTCCAGTCTTTGGTTTAAAATCTAATTTGTCTGACATAAGGATTGCCAATCCAGCTTTCTTTTGATGACCATTGGCATGATAAATTGTTTTCCACTCCCTCACTTTAAATCTGGGTCTAAAATGAGTCTCTTGCAGATAGCATATAAATGGGCCTTACTTACCCTGTGTCTTTTGATTGGGAAATTTAGTCCATTTACATTCAGATTAACTGTTGAAAGATGTGAATTTAGGGCCATTGTATTAATACCTGTAAAGTTACTGTTTCTGTATGTTGTTTCTGTTTCTTTCTGGCCTATGTTGCCTTTGGACGCTTTCTTCTCTTAAAGGATCCCTTTTTACTTTTTAAAGATTTTTTTTAAATTTATTTGATAGAGATCACAAGTAGGCAGAGAGGCAGGCAGAGATAGGGGAAGCAGGCTCCCTGCTGAGCAGAGAACCTGATGCAGGGTTCGATCCCAGGACCCTGAGACCATGACCTGAGCTGAGGGCAGAGGCTTAACCCACTGAGCCCCCCAGGCTCCCCAAAGGATCCCTTTTAATATTACTTGCATGGCTGGCTTAGTGATCACAAATTCCTTTAGTTTCTGTTTGTCCTGGAAGCTTTTTATCTCTCCTGTTTTGGATGAAATCCTTCCTTGCTGGATAAAGTATTCTTGGCTGCATATTTTTCTTATTTAGTACCCTGAATGTTTTCTCATTTAGTACCCTGAAAATTTTTCTCATTTAGTACCCTGAATCATGCCAGTCCTTTTTAGCCTGCCAGGTCTCTGGCCTAGGTCTGCTGCCAGCGTAATGTTTCTACCCTTGTTGGTTATGGACCTCTTGTCCTGAGCTGCTTTCAGGATTTTCTTTTTGTCTCTGAGGTTTGCAAGTTTCACTTTTTATTATGTCAATTTATTATGTCAGTTTTTTATTATATGTCAAGGTACTGACCAATTTTTGTTGATTTGGCGGGTGGGGGGCAAGTTCTCTCTGTCTCCTGGACTTGAATGCCTATTTCCTTCACCAGATTAGGGAAGTTCTCTGCTATAATTTGTTCCAATACATCTTCTGCCCCTCTGTTTCTTTCCTCTTCTGAGATCCCAATTATTCTAATATTGTTTAGCTTTATGGCATGGCTTATCTCTTGAATTCTGTCCTTTTCGTGATCCAGTAGTTTATCTCTCTTTTTCTCAGCTGCTTTATTCGCCATCATTTGGACGTCTTTATCACTAATTGTCTCATCTGCCTTATTTATCTTAGCAAGAGCCTCCATTTTTATTAAATCTCATTAATAGCCTTTATTTCTACTTGATTAGATTTTCGTTCTTTTATTTCTCCAGAAAGGGATTCCGTAGTGTCTTTTGTGCCTTTTTTAAGCCCAGCTAGTATCTTTGTAATCATTCTGAACTCTAGTTCCAACATCTTACTTTTATCTAGACTGATTAGGTCCCTGGCATTCAGTACTGCTATTGTTCTCTTTTTTGAGGTGAGTTTTTCTGTCTTGTCATTCTGTCCAGAGAAGATTGGATGAGCAAGAGAACAAAGTCCTAAAATGGCAACAACAACCCCAGAGACATATACCCTAAACAAATCAGAAGAGACCTGAAACTGGAAATTAATGAATGAATGAATGAATGAATGAATATAAAATAAATAAAAGAGAATATAATCAGCCATGTGAACAGAATAGAGCAATACACTGGATCCTGGATATTTTGTTCTGTTTGTTGGAAAACTAGATCCCAGGGGTGCCTGGGTGCCTCAGTTGTTAAGTGTCTGCCTTCTGCTCCGGTCATGATCCCAGGGTCCTGCTCTTCGGGGAGCCTGCTTCTCTCTCTCCCACTCTCCTGTTTGTGTTCCCTTTATCACTGTATCTCTCCCTGTCAAATAAATAAATAAAAATCTTTGGAAGAAAGAAAGAAAGAAAACTAGATCCCGAAATTGTAAAGAAAAGCTTACATATGTACAAAAATAAAGTTAAATACAATAAAAGGATAGACTAACTGTAATCTTCGCCACCTGAGCAGCTTTCAGGCAGGGAAGTCCCTTACCAGAGCGGACTTATGAAAGTTCTGATTTTGCGCACCACTGCTATATCACTTTTGGGTAGCCACTTACAGAGGCCCCCCATCCGCATAATTTATCTTCCCATATATCGCTTAGGATTCACTTTTCCGCACCTCCTACCTTGCAGAAAGTGGTTGCTTTTCTATTTGTAGAGTTGCAGCTATTCTTTTCTTAGCTTTCCAGTTGAGTTCACAGGTGTTCAGAATGATTTGATAGTTATCTAACTGAATTCCTGGGACCAGATGAAACTGAGGTCTCCTACTCTTATGCCATCTTGGACTGTTCTCTTTCACCTCCTTGGTTAAGTTTATTCTTAAGTATTTTATTCTTTTTGATATTAAAATGAGATTATTTTCTTTTTTTAAAGTTTTGTTGTTAGTGTATAAAAATGCAACAGATTTTTTTATATTGATTTTGTGTCCTGAAACTATTGAACTCAATGATTAGTTCTAACAGTTTTTGGTGGTCTTCTGTGTATGACATGACATCTACAAATAATTACAGTTTTACTTCTTCCTCCCTGATTTGGATGCTTTTTATTCATTTTTTTCTTGCCTAATCACTGTGGCTAGGACTGCCACCACTGTGTTGAAAAAAAGTGTTGAGAATGGGCATCCTTGTCTCGTTCCTGATCTTAGAGGAAACGCTTTCACCTCTCCCCATTGACTATGATGTCATCTATGGGCTTGTCACATATGGCCTTTATTATACCAAGATATGTTCCCTCTTTACCAGTTTGTTGAGAAGTTTTATTTTTTTTTATCAGAAATGGATGTTGGATTGTGTCAAATGCTTTTTCTGAATCTGTTGAGATGATCATATAATTTTTAGCTTTCATTTTGTTAATGTGGTATAAAGCGTTGGTTGATTTGTTGAGCTTACCTTGCATTACTGGAATAAATACCATTTAGCCATGGTGTACTGCTGAATTTGGTTTAATAATGTTTTGTTCAGGATTTTTGACCTTTGTTCATCAGAAATATTGCCCAATAATTTTCTTTTCTTGTTGTATCTTTGTCTGGTTTTGTTATCTGGGTAATGATGGCTTCATAAAATGAGTTTGGAAGTATTCCCTCAGCCCTCTCTTCTGATTTTTAAAAGAATTTGAGAAGGATTAGTATTAATTCTTCTTCAGATGTGTGATAGAATTAAACTATGACTTACTAACATCTTTTTGACTAGGTTCCTAAAAGGGATATACATATAAACATCAGTGGAATTTTCATGAAATGTATTTGTTCTTTGTAGAGCATGTTGAAAAATCAGAATCTTCACATAACTTTTGTGGTCAGGCAGATAGTGAAAAGAGGAAAATTTTTTTAAAAAATATTTTTCAGTAGTTATCACCAAAGCCACACATTTTTAATAAAGCAGTTTGAGTACAAATGTGATCTCGTTATTACTAGTTGCCAGTTCTAATTTTTGTTGCTTTACTTTAATATTTTCTTGGACAGCATGAAATTGGCTTTGTGGTTAATGGTCAGCTGGCTTTTGTTCCATGGAAAATATATTGAAGGAAATGTGTATTTTAAAATCCAGAAGTCTGTAGATTTCATCTGTGAAGAAGGTAGAAGAGGGTCTCACACAAGAAAATAGTATGTGGGACTATTGATGTAGAGGTTGTTTGTAAATGGAGCCTGGCTTCTCATTGTTTTCTAATTGTAGGCAAAGCATAATGGGCACATCCATCTGCTCTTGAAGTTGGGGACAGTCCTATTAACCCAGCCTCATTTTGAATTTCATAAAGGTGGCAGGCTACTCTTGTTTGGATCTTTCCACCAAGGAAAGTATTTTTAAGGAGAGTACATCAGAGCAGCTAGAATATTCTTTTTGGTACTGCTGTCCTTGTTTACCCTATTTCTTACCAGTTCTTTGGTTCCATCTACATTTTCTTTTCTTTGTGTTAGGTTTCAGGCTTTGTCATTGAGCCTGCCAGGTTGAGGAGAAAAACATTATTTTGTGTTCTTTTCTGTTAAGCATTGTCTTATGGCGTTCTATTTCATTTTGGTGAATTTAAGTGTCTTCTATATACTAAATGTAAAAGATAAAATTTTTTAAAAAGTGGTCTCTGATTTCAATGTCAGTGTATTTCACATCACCTTTCAGTAAGGTAGAGGTACAAGATGTTATGGGGTATGAAGAAAGGAATGGTTAATCAGCCCAGCCTTTTCAGATGATGTGTTTAAGCCGAGTCTTGAAGGGTTAATGTTTTGTAATTAATAATAAGGTGTTTTGTTTTGAATGGCTAATAGCATCTACTGGGTGATCACAGGCACTGTGCTAACTACTTTTCATTCATTTGATCCTCAAAACATCCCTCTAAGGTATTAGTACTATCCCTAACTCCATGAGATTGAGAACACCGAGGCTTAAGAGAAGTTAAGAAAATTTTCCTAGATGACAGAATAGGAAGTGGCTGAACTAAGGTTTGGACCCAAGATCTTTCTGATTCTAGAGTCTATGTTGTTAACTCTTAATGTTAAGTTGCACACAATCCATTCTGTCTAGAGAGGAAAATGGAAGAGCCTTTAGGAAGAGGCTATTTTGCCCAGTTTTGAGGTTTGAAAAGGACAAGGTGGGGGGAAGATACTCGAGGCAAAAGAAACATTTGTAAAGGCATGGAGGTAATGAAGTAAGTAGTTGCATGTGTCTGCGGTAGAATTTTAATGTGTGGTTAGAATCACTTGGATTAGATGTCAAAATGCAGATTCTGTGACCTCTTCTTCAGACTTACTGGATTAATATCTGGTGCTTTTTCACCAGTGGCTCCCCAGATGATTCTAATGCACATAGGAAGTTTGGGAACTGCTAGTGCAGTGCATAGGGTTGATATTAGAGAGAGGGCAGAAATGAATCTGGAGAGGTAGTAGGCAGGAGTAGGAATTTGCTTCATTATTATGAACTCTTATGAACTTTTTTTTTTTTTTTGACAGAGAGAGATCATAAGAGGCAGAGAGGCAAGCAGAGGGAGAGGGGGAAGCAGGCTCCCTGCTGAGCAGAGAGCCTGATGCGGGGCTCAATCCCAGAACCCTGAGATCATGACCTGAGCAGAAGGCAGAGGCTTAACCCACTGAGCCACCCAGGCGCGCCCCCATTATGAACTTTTAAGCTTTGTGTGCAGTTTGCTCTTCCTTCTACTCATCAGAAGTGCTTTTGTTTTTAACTATCTGATCCTAAGTTTAACCATCTTTTGACAATGGGTACTTATATATAGCTTCATTTTATTATGTCTATGCTTGCTGTAAAATTGGAGTTTCTCAAAATCCACTCCAGGAGCTACACTGGATAAGCAGCATTATCTGTAATAGTATTGTGTAATTCTGTTGCTGGATTTCTTAGATTCTTTCATATGCTAGTAAAGATGGCATGTATTGACAACTCCCAAGATGAGGTTTTCAGATACATCTTTTAGAGCTAAGGTCCAATGAAACATGTTTTTGAAAAATCTCCTGTAGAAATTTCTTCATGGCATTTAACTTTGTGACTTAGTATTCAATGTTTTGCCAATTTATAATGGTAAGTTAGTATGCAAGTTCAACAGTTTTGTTCAACTCTTCTAATGGTTAAGGAAGAAACAAGTATCCTGAGTTTGGTTCTTTACAAGGATTTCTATTTGACATTTATTGCTTTCTGTCAGTTTTATTATTTACTTTGGAATTTTTAGATGTTAATCCTCTCTGTGCTTGGGTATTGTGACCCTGGTCCATATGGAGTGTGGTTTCTGTTTGTATGCTGAGCCAAATGACCAAATGATTCATTATGGGTAATAGTATTTATTTGTATCTACAAGGTGAATGATTGTAAGAGGGAGGTATGAGGCTTTATAGACATTGTAAAAAATTCTAAGAAACCTCAGTGGTCAATTTCTCTGACAATTAACAATTAGGGGATTTTTTTTTAATTACTAAGAACATGGCATTTAAATGGCAGTTTCTATAATTGATTTGTTGTGCTCATATCTGACTTTTTCAAAAACTGCATTTTGGATTTTTTAAGTTTGCAACTTAAACCAATTGTTGAAACCAGCCTAAAAATTTTGAATATTGTTTTGATAACTTTTAAGCATAACTGTATGATTTTTAATATGTTCCTTTCCTAAATTCTGTGATGTCACTGCCTAAGTGCATTCTCCAACTTGAGTCTCTTGACTAGCACTTTCTTACTACAGTGATTTCTTACCGTTTTGTCTTCACCATATTACACATAATGAATAGATACCCAGTTTTAATGAAACTCCTCAAAAATTGATGAGAATTCTTAAGTTTCACAGTCCTGACCATATGTAATGTCTTTGTCATGGTTGCTTATTTTGTTTACTTATTTATTTATTTTTAAAGATTTATTTATTTATTTGAGAGAGAGATTGAGAGCAGGAGCCGGGGTTGGGGGAGAGGAGAGAGAAAAAGGGAGAGGGAGAAGCACAGGGAGCCTGACAAGGGACTTGATCCCAGGACTCTGGGATCATGACCTGAGCTGAAGGCAGATGCTTAACCTACTAAGCTACCCAGGTGCCCCCATGGTTGCTTGTTTTAGAATGTATACATGATGTGTCTAGAAATCCAGGGTAGAGTGTAGCAGATAAGTTTTGGAATGGCTGTCTAGTTCATGATTCCCTTCCTCTGTGGCAGTGGGTCCCACTGCTTTGTCCATGCTCTGACTGTATAACCCAGTGAATACTGAGTCATGACATCTGATACTGCTGTGGCCAATTAGATCATCTGTCCTGAGAGTTTAAAATTTTTGATCCTAGACACAGAAGTTCAGCATGGTTAGAGTGAGTCATGGTATTGATAGTGCTCTAGTAGAAAGATGCTTGAGTTCCCTTTTCTAAGCTCTCTGAGCTGACTTGGTTCCTACCTTTTCTGAGTCTTTAGTCATTCATTCTACTTTGATTTTGGGAATATTTTTCTTTTTTCTGAAGATAGCCAGAGATGGTTTCTGTTCTTTGCAATGAAAATAAATTGAGCCATACACAAACATGCTGTTAGAATTAGGTTATGGCTATGTCATGGAAAGCATTTCAAAAGCCAATTACAATTTTAATTTTCCCTTTTGACTCCTGCTTTAGTTCCCCTGCTGGTGTCTGTATATCCCACCTTCCCTCCTCAATAATCTCGTTAATTTTTTTTCTGACTCTGTTATCACAGACTAGTTACAAATACCTGTTGTCTGCACACCTTTTATAGCTCTGTCTCATATAGATCACTTCCTGTAGGCTTTCAAAATACCATGCATACTTTCATGCCAGTACATATTAGTTTATGTTGTTAGGATATGTTTGTCTGGCTTACTAGAAAACAGCTTCTTAGGATCAGGCATTGAAACATGTTCAGCCTTGACTCCAACACATGCACATAGTTTGTGGAGTTAATTATTATTCCTCACTTTCATTTATAGTTGGCCCTTGAACAGTATGGTTTTGAATTGCGCAGGCCTAGTTATATTTGGATTTTTTTTTCAATAAATACAGTACTATAAATGTATTTTCTTAATGACTTTCTTAAAACACTTTTGTCTAGCTTAATTTATTATTAGAATATAGTATTGTAAGAATATAGTATAGTGTATATATTGTAAGAGTATCTTACTGTATTGTAAGAATATAGTATAGTAAAGTATACTTTAAGAATATTGTGTATAAGAATATAGTATAACATTAAAAATATGTGTTAATTGACATTTTATGTTATTGGTAAGGCTTCCAGTCAACAGGAGGCTAATTAGTCATTTAGTTTTGGGAAGTTAGTAGTTATACATGACTTTCAACTATGTGTGTGTGGCAGGGGGAGGTCAGTTCTCCTAGAGATCCTCCGCCAAGTTGTTGAAGGATCAACTGTAGTTTCTCTAAAACTTAAACTCTTGTCTCAGTGTTATTAGATATATGACTGAGACTGCTCCAAGCCTCAATTTTGTTACCATGAAAAGTACTGTTATGAGGAGTAAATGACCTAACAGGGGAGAGTCTGACAAGACATTAGGCTCATAATAGGTACTTAGTATGTGTGAGCTATCCCTCTCCTTGTTTGTTTAGATTTGCCTAGGAGAATGTGTCCTGTATATCATTTGACCTTATAGTTCCATAGTTCTTTTCCTTAAAATAATTTTAACTTTATAAAACCCAAGAATGTTTTTTTAAAAAGAACTTGGGTACCTGTTTGCTTATACTTCTTTGAAAAATATATTTAGGAGCTAAAATTATGTGAGAACATCAGAGTTTTGTTTTTTTGTTTGTATTTTTAAAGTCTAGCTCTTCAAGATGTTAAGTCTCCTATATAATTATCTGGGCATATACTTTACAGATTTGTTTTGGTGAAGTTTGGTTATCTTTTCCCATTTTGGAATCCAAACCATGTTAGCCGTTTTACAGGTGTATGATCTTCTTTAAGGTGGGGTGTTTCCATATAAGTATAGAAAAACAATTTTATATTGAAGTGTGCATATTCCTTTGTTTTAAAAAATTGTTGAAAAATTTCAGCATTTCGCTACCAAACATTTTTTTGCACTCCTAATTTTTTCACCCTTAATTTTTCAGAATGAACCTAGTGATCGAGAGGATGGCCTCAACAAAAGACACCATGTGACAGATTCTGAGAATGATGACCCCTCAAATCTTAATGCCAGTGACTCTGAGAGTGAGGAGCTTCAAAGGCAAAAGGACAGTGACTCTGAATCTGAAGAACACGCAGAGCCTCCTGCAAGTGATTCTGAAAATGAGGACACTAATCAGCATGGGAGCGACTCTGAGAGTGAGGAGACCAGGAAGTTACCTGTCAGTGACTCTGAAAATGAGGAACTTCTTAACGGGCATGCAAGTGACTCAGAAAATGAAGAAGTTAGGAAGCATCCTGCCAGTGATTCAGAAATGGAAGAGCTCCCCAAAAGTCCTGCCAGTGACTCTGAAACAGAGGATGCTTTAAAACCTCAAATCAGTGACTCTGAAAGTGAGGAACCTCCACAGCACCAAGCCAGTGATTCTGAAAACGAGGAGCTTCCCAAACCTCGAATTAGTGATTCCGAAAGTGAGGAGCTTCCTAAGCCTCGGGTCAGTGACTCTGAAAGTGAGGAGCCTCAGAGGATTCAGGCCAGTGACTCAGAAAATGAGGAGCTTCCCAAGCCCCGTATCAGTGACTCAGAAAGTGAGGACCCACCAAGGCATCAAGCCAGTGACTCAGAAAATGAGGAGCTTCCCAAACCTCGGATTAGCGATTCGGAAAGTGAGGACCCCCCAAGGAACCAGGCCAGTGATTCAGAAAATGAGCTTCCCAAGCCCCGAGTCAGTGACTCTGAGAGTGAGGAGCCTCAGAAGGGACCTGCCAGTGATTCTGAAACTGAGGATGCCTCCAGACACAAACAGAAGCCAGAGTCAGATGATGATAGTGATGGGGAGAATAAGAGAGAGGATACAGAAATGCAGAATGACTCCTTTCATTCAGATAGCCATGTAGATAGAAAAAGGATCCAGAGTTCTGACAGCGAGGAGGAAGAACCCAAAAGGCCAAAAATTGACAGTGATGAAGATGAAGAAAAAGTCAGGGAGGAGGAGAAAGTAGCGAAGCGAAAAGCTGCTGTGCTTTCTGATAGTGAAGATGAAGAGAAAGCATGTAAGGAATTGTTTTGGACTGTTTGTGCATAGTTTTAATTATTGTCTAAGCTTGTAACTGTGAAGCACTGTATTTCTGAAATGTTAGGTCTATATTCTCTCATTCAACTCGATCTTCTAAAATATTACTAAGATACCAGTTTTGCTTGGTTTTCAGTGGCTGATCTTGTATTAAATTTGCTTTGAGTTCTAGGAGTATTAAGATCTAACTAGTTCAAAATAGTAAACTAATGGGAGTTTCATGGGAATATGAAATACTTAGTTTTTTGTGGGGGGAGGGTAATGTTTCCAAGAAATATGTTAACTTGAAAACCCAGCTGTACCCAGAGTTAGCTGCAAGTGTGACAGTCAGTGCACTAGTTTCCATCTAGCTATTGACTGAGTTCCCAAGTCTTTTTGATACCTGTCTTTTGTGAAATGTGGTTGAATACCCAAATATGAGGAAGTTTGTGAGGGAGACTATATTTAGAGACTCTATGTCTGTGTAGCATATTCTAATCTTTGTTACCTGGGATCCTGTTTTCATGGATAATAATTTTTACTTGGTTACTTTTTTATGAAACTTCCTTGATAGGGTGGGGAGGCCTATTCCCTTATAAGCTGACAGTTGTTACAGGAGAAGGAAAAAGACCATCACACATGTGCCATCCAGTTTACTAAGGGAGATGAGAAATTCCAAACTGACCAGCAGTGATGGGGGAGTATGGGAATTCCACAAAAGAATATCTAAGCCTTTTCAGTTCTGCTAATATTTGGCAGAATAGACGGGACTCTAATTCTGTACATCATTCTAGGCTTCTTTTCTCTATTCCCCCAAAGGAAGGGTAGCTATTGGTGTCCATTTTTATATTATTTTGTTCTTCATCTTCCAGTTACTGTTTCCTAAAGAGTATCATAATTGTGAGATGACTTTGAACCTTTTAGTCACTATTTTTTTAATAAAGTTTTTACTTAATCTCTATACCGGATGTGGGGCTCAGACTCAAGACCTGGAGATCAAGAGTCACATGGTCTGAAAGAGACAGCCAGGTGCCCCTGTTCTTTTTTCTTTTTTTTCTTAATAATTATTCTAAGCTGTGTGTTAGGAGCCCTTTGATTTTTGCCGAGTGTTGCCATTTTAAATCACCTGTTCCTTTTAGTAATACCATGACCATGATGAATAAGATTAATGATATTTTGCACCTTTTTTGACAGCAGCAAAGAAGAGTCGTGTTGTCTCTGATGCAGATGACTCTGACAGTGATGTTATATCAGACAAATCAGGCAAAAGAGAGAAGACTCTAGCATCTGACAGTGAAGAAGAAGTAGGGAAAGAAGAGTTGTCTGATAAGAAAAATGAAGAGAAGGATCTGTTTGGGAGTGATAGTGAGTCTGGGAATGAAGAAGAGTAAGTGACAGTATAACATGAGTTTTCAAGGGTTCATAGAGGTGGTAGAGAGGGGTTTGTCTTTTAAGTTTTTTTAAACTTGTATTAAAATTTTGTGATGAGAAGTAAAATACAATATATCCTGCCTGACTGCATGACTTTGGGGGATTCAGGAATCCTGAACTATTGCTACACACTATAACATGGATGAATCTCAATAGTATTAAGTGAAAGAAGTGAAGAAGACATGTCTGATTCCACTGATGTGAAGTTCAGGAGCAGGCAAAATTAATCTGCGGTGATAGAAATCAGAACGGTGGTTGGCTCTAGGATATTCATGTAGGGACTGGCTAGAAAGGGCCACAACTGAACTCCCTGGAGAGATCAAATTGTTATATATTTTGATGAGGGTAATGGTTACATGAATGTGTACTTTTCTCAAAATCCACCAGAATGGACACTTAAGATCTGCACATTTTACTATACATAAAATATACCTTATTAGAAAAAGATTTCATGGTTCCTGTGCAAATGAGAAGAAAGCAAATGATTTCCTTCTCTTCTAGAAATCTTATTGCAGACATATTTGGAGAATCTGGCGATGAAGAGGAAGAAGAATTTACAGTAAGTATAAGGGAGATATTTCCTTTTTGTTTCTGTGGCAGTAGTTCCCAAATAGGTAATTACAATAAGTAGAAATAAACAATTATAATGTGTTCAGTAGAAAAGTCTAAAATAGAGGATTCAGAAAAGTGAATTAAAAGTATGTACAAAAGCATAAAAGGCAAAATTGAATTAATCATTGGGGGACATTTTAAGAGATGGTGGAAGGTACCTTATAATGCTAAAGGGAAAGATTCACAATACTTAACAAAACTTGTGATTCTAGCAGTGGCAGGCTAGGTAATTTGGACCAACCCTTCCACTAAAGACAACTAGAAAAGCCAGACAGATGTTTAAAAATCTCATCAGCAGAGGAACAAGATAGCAAAGAATTACTAAGCCAAACCCCAGAACAGACAGATACCTAAAGAGGTAAGCTCAGCATTTAAAACTGCTTTTTCTGGGATGGTTGCCTGATTAGGCTGAGAGGCTGGTCATATTTTTGACAGCCTCAGGGGTCAAAATTTGGAGGTCAGATTTTGCTGAGCTTAGGAGACCCTAACTGCATGCTCAGAAAACTGCATGCTCAGAATTGGGACTCCTTGGATTAAGAGTGATGTGGAAGTGGTAAGAGTCTTTGCTTAGATTTTAGGCCAGCTTTGAGTCTTCTGACAACCTAGAGAACCTCAGTCCCAGAGATTCAATCACAGTGTGCCTTAATTCATTGGCTAGTGCTCTGAGACACCTGGCGTATTCAGACAAATCCCTTTAGGACAAAGGTAGCATCATCACAGGCCTCAGATTATTTCTGTAGTTTATCAGGTACATAGTGTGGTACACAATCATAGATAATGTTAAAAAGAAACAATAGTGACAACAGATAATAGAAATAGACGGTCTAAATACAGGAATCTTAGCTATTTCCTTAAAAAAAAAAACAAAAAAAAACTGTTCAAGGAGATAAAAGATTAGAATTTTGTCAGAGCAAACAACTTTTATTTAAAAAAATTTTAAGATTTTATTTTTGAGTAATTCTCTATACCCAGCATGGGGCTTGAACTTAAAACCCTGAGATCAGGAGTTGCATGTTCCACCAGCTGGGCCAGGCAGGCGCCCCAGACCAAACAATTTTTTTAAAAAGGTAGATTTGGAAGAAGAGAACTGAATAGAAATTCTGGAGTGGTAAAATTATAGTAACAAAAATTTGACAGATGAGTTTAACAACAGAATAGAGTTATTTGAAAAGAAAATGAGGTTAGAAGGAGCTATTTAGAATGAAGAATTGAGATATATAAAAAATTATAAATTATACATGAGAAGGCTTAACATAGTGAATTGGAATCTTGGAAAAATATAGCAGAAGCATTTAAGGAAATATAAAGCAAGAGTTTCTAGAAGTTGTATAAATTATAAGCAGGATAAATACAATGATACAGTGAAATCTGTACCTAAATACATCATAGTAAAATTGCAAGAAGTCCGAGAAGACAGGGAAATTTAGAAGTAGCCAGAGGGGGAAAATATTACATTCAGAGAGGCAAAAATCAGATTAATAGCTGACTTCTTAACAGAAACTAACTGCAAACTTAGTGTTCTGTTACATTCAGCAAAAATACTTGTCAGGAATGAAGATTTCCTCCTAATTCATCTTACCAATATACCAATTGATGGAGATACTAAAGGCAGAAAGAAAATCTCAGGTGGAAAATCAGGGATTTAGGAAGAAAAAGCAACAAAAGTGTGTGGGTAAGTCTAAATGAGTATTGATGCTACAAAAGTCATGTGTGATGTGGGTTGAAATATCTATAAAATTAGAATATTACAGCAGTAACAAATTGGGAGTATACATGGTCTTTGCAAATGTGTATAAAAGGACATCAGTAGACTTTGATCTCTAAAGTGGCCACTAAAAAAAGTAATGGAATACGTAGCCTCCAATTAATAGAGGGGAAAAACAATAGTAAAAGCTTTCAATCCAAAAAGAAGGCAAGAGAAAAAGAAAGAGGTATAGAACAGGGAATAATTAGAGTAGGATATAGTAAGATAGCAGCTTTCATAACATCTCAGATTATATTAAACTGAAATATATCAAGTGCTCTAATTAAAGGACAGAGGTGGTCAGATTGGATTTTAAAATATAGCCGTTTACTCATTGCATGATTCATCTGAAAGAAGGTAAAGAAAAGTTGAAAATAAAAGGATGGAAAAAGATACTGTGTGTGAACGCTAATAAAAAAACTGACACAGCTCTATGAATATGAGACTTTGAGGCAGAAAAACATTTGAGATAAAGGGTCACTTTAGGGGTGCCTGGGTAGCACAGTTGGTTAAGCATGTGACCCTTGGTTTCGGCTCAGGTTGTGATCTCAGGATCTTGAAATTGGGCCCTACCTCAGGCTATGTGCTCAGCGTGGAGTCTGCTCGGGATTCTCTCTCTCTCAAATAAATCTTCAAGAAAAAAAAAAAAAGATCACTTTATATTGATTAAAAAGGTTTTCAAATTGTATATATATACTAATGTGGCCAAAATACATATATACAAAACAAAAATTAACAGAATGGCAAAGAGAAATGAACAAATCTATTATCTGAGTGGAATGTAACCAATAGAACAAGCAGACCAAAAAGCCACTGAAGAGTCTCTTTTTATGTAATCTGGAAATAAAATGCAAATTAGAATACAAAAGAAAAGTTTGGGGATTATAAAAGTTAAAATTATTTTCTGTTCTTTGGCTTTCCTTTTCACTTTCTTAATGGAGTCTTGAGCAAGTTTTTAAATTTTAATATAAATCAACTTTATCCATCTTTTCCTTTATAGTGAAACTTTGAACTCCCACAAATTTTTGCGTATTCCTAAGATCATAGAGATACTCTCTTGAATTATATTCTAGAAGCTTATTTTAATCTTTCACATTTAGTTGTACAATCCACCTGTAATGGGTATGTATGAGATAGAAGTTAGGGGGTTCCTGGCTGGCTCAGTTGGGAGAGCATATGACTCTTTATCTTGGGATTGTAAAGAAGCCCCACATTGGGTATATAGAGTTACTTTAAATTAAAATGTTTAAAAAAATTTTTCCTCCCATTTGGAATATCTAGTTGACCCAGGCCATCCTTTCCTGCTTCTCCCTAGTGCCATCTTTGTCATAAACGAAGTGTCTGTAGATGATTTCCAGTCTATTTTGGCAGTTTCTTGTCTGTTCTGTGGGTCTCTTTATCCTTGCGGTGTTAATACAGAACTGTGGATATTTGGTTGTTTATGCCCTCTAAGCTTGTTATTTTTCAAGATTGCCTTGATTTTCTTTTAGCACATTCCCATATAAATTTTAAACCAAGCTTTTGCAAAAATTACAAAGTATAAACATTTTCTGAATGCAGAGCAGTGAAATTAGAAATTCATTTCAGAATCCACAAACAAAATATCCTTGCCACCCAGAAATTTAAGACTTTCTTGTCAGACAGTTCTTGCATTGAAAAAAAAAATCAGTACTTTAATTCCTAAAAGAGTGAAACTTAGATGAATTTAGAGTCTGATTCAAGGGGGTAGAAAAATAAAGTGAACCTAAGGAAAATAGGAGTAATAGGAATAATTCATTCAAATATTTGGGAGCCTGTATGCCAGAGATTGGATATTGCGCTCATGGTGCTTATACTCAATTAAGCAGCTTTTTTACAAGAGTAAGGTGTGTTTCTTTAGTTTAGAGAATTACCATCAACTTGATTTTGGGTTTAGTTCATGGAGAAAAACAACATACTCATTGAACTATTGGGAAGATCGAAGTATAACATAAAAGAAGCTATAAAGAAAAGACCATTTTAATTACATAAAAGCAAAAAATTATGCTTGGAAAACATTACCATAAACAAAATGCAACTGTACCAATTGAGGATTGTGCAGGCCCTGTCACTTTAAAAAGGGCTGTTTTAAAGAGACTAAGTTTTGGAGCGCCTGGGTGGCTCAGTGGGTTAAAGCTTCTGCCTTCGGCTCAGGTCATGGTCCTGGGGTGCTGGGATCAAGCCCCGCATCGGGCTCTCTGCTCAGCGGGGAGCCTGCTTCCCCCTCTCTCTCTCTGCCTGCCTCTCTGCCTACTTGTGGTCTCTGTCAGATAAATAAATAAAATCTTAAAAAAATAAATAAATAAATAAATAAAGAGACTAAGTTTTAAATCCATACCAGTAAGACAAAGATCCAACAGGAAAATGGACATAGGAAATTGGGAGTTCCATAGAGAAAAAATTAAAAATGACCTTTAAACATGAACAAAATGCCCACTGTTACTCACAAGAGAATATAAAGAAAGATGCCTTTTAGTTTTTGGTTCAGAGATTGGCGAATATCAATGTTTGATAACTTGTAGTAGTGAAAAGCTGGAGAAACAGGTTTACTTAATGCTTTGCTGAAAAGAATTAATAAGTATAACCTCTGTGAAAAGTTTGGTAAATATTTCACAGAATTTCAAATACATATACCTAAATGTCTGTGGGAAAATATATAAACAAATTATGGTTACAATCATAGTATGAAATAATCCAAAGCCTTAAAATGAATGAGGACACTTTATGCCAATATGAATTGATCTCCATATTCTATTGTTAAATGTGGAAAGTGCAACCAGTATATACTGTACCCAGTGCGTGGAGTATGCTACCATTTGTATAATAAAAGGGGATAAGAAATACATATGTTTAGAAGTATGTATGTGTAAAATATAGGCTATTTCTGGAAGAAGACATAAGAAAAGTGGTAACACTAACAGCTAAGGTGGAGGAAGCTTTTTTGCTCTTTACCTTTTTGTGAATGTATTACTTTAAAAATGCAAAAAAAAATAAGAGTAGTTATACTAAAGGAAATCTGTAAGGAAGTTGCAATAACCCCAGCAAATTTACCTGGCCTGTAGGGTTTTAACCAAGAAGATTTGGAGGAAGAAAAAAGTGAAACACAGGTAAAAGAAGCAGAAGATTCAGATTCTGATGATAACATAAAGAGAGGAAAACAGTAAGTTTGTTTCATTTTTTAAAAAGGAATTTGTTAAAAACTGAGGGTTGCTAGAGGGGAGTGGGTGGAGGAATGGGGTAACTGGGTGAAGGGCATTAAGGAGGGCATGTGATGTAATGAGCACTGGGTATTATATAAGACTGAGGAATCACTGAACTTTACCTCTGAAACTAGTAATATATGTTAATTTAAATTAAAAATCATAAAGGTATTTGTTAAAGAGTACTTTAAAAATGAAGATAGAGACTATCAAACTTTGTTTTTTCTTATTTTGGTTCCTTACTAAGTGTAGCAAAGAATCTGTTCCATTTTTCTCCATTCTTTTTCTCTATATACAGTGCTGTCTGAAAATACATTTACGCTTACTATTTTTCTTTTCATTTGCCCTGTGCTCAGCTTCTTAATTTGTGTCATCCTCACTGTGTAAGCTCTTCTTGAGTTACTGAAACATAACATAAAAATACATTTTTTGAGAGAAAAGCTGACTTTGAGGTTCCAGGGGCAATGAGGTAAAGTCCTAACTACAAAATATTACTTGGTTGAATTTCACATTCTTTTGTTGAGATGATTGTAATCTCTGTTCAGAGAAGTCTGGTATCTTGAAAGGTGCCAAGTTGTATTTGCACTTTAGAAGAAAATAGCATTTTGTGGAGTTAGAATTAAGAAAGTTGGTGGTTCTTAACTGTGACAAAAGGAGATATGTATTTAAAAGGGAATTTGTATTTCACTTGATTTTGTGTTGCTGCTTAGTATGGACTTTCTATCGGATTTCGAGATGATGTTGCAGCGGAAAAAGAGCATGAGCGGCAAGCGCAGGCGTAACCGAGATGGTGGTACTTTTATTAGTGACGCTGACGATGTAGTGAGTGCTATGATTGTCAAGATGAATGAGGCTGCGGAGGTGAGATGGCTCACTGGTGGCTTCCTCTTTTCTTTCCTCACTTAAGGAAGAGAAAAGTATGTGGAGACATGTAGCTGAAATAAGACTGGTCATGGGTGTTTAATTGTGGACATGTATGTGATAGTGTGTTAGTTTGTTTTCTATCTTGGTAGAATTTGAAATTTTCTATAATTAAAATAGGAAAAAGCACCAAAGTAAATACTGAAACTCCTTTTTAATAACAATAACATTATTCCTCTAAATTTGTAATTGTTTAAGCTATCTAATAATTTTGTAGGTTTGATTAATACAGACGTAGAGGTGGTGGGTATTAAGGAGGGCATGTATTGCATGGAACACTGGATGTGGTGCATAGACAGTGAACCTTGGAACACTGAAAAAAATAAAATACAGACGTAGAATTTGGGGTTCTATAAAAAGTTCATTTTTTAGTTTTCTTGTAGAAAAAGTTGTTACTCAGAGACACTGCTGCTTTATTTTAAAGTTTAGAATTCTGGTGGTTACAATTTATTAACAATAAGTGTTGCTTTTTTAAAAATCTTTTTCTTCCTGGATAGGAAGACAGACAGTTGAACAATCAAAAAAAGCCAGCACTGAAAAAATTAACATTATTACCTACTGTGGTCATGCACCTTAAGAAGTAAGTATTCTGTTTCCTTGAAAAAGTTGTTTCCTCTTAATGGAATAATATTCAAATTATGTACTGGTGTTCTAGAGATGTTATTTAATGACTGCTATCTGTCAATTCATAGAAAAATAATAATAAATAGAATTTCCTAAATTATGTTACTTCCTCCCAAATTAAAAAAAATTTTTTTTTTTTTTTTTTTAAGAGGTGCGTGAAGTGCAGAGGGAGAGAGAAAATCTTGAGCAGGCTCCATGCCCGGCTCAGAGCCTGATGCAAGGCTTGGTCTCATAACCCTGAAATTATGCCTTGAGCTGAAATCAGGAGTTGGATGTTTATCTGACTGAGCCACCCAGGTGCCCCCTCATAACTTTTCTTAAGTCTTGATGCCTGTTAACAAACAGAACAAAACAAATAGCAAACTGACACTAAGGAAAGAAAAGCATGTAAACCACTACTTTTGTTCTTTATCGACTCTCTTATTTTGAGTCTAGTAAAATTGCATCTCTTTTCCCAGTGTAATTGAGCACAGAGAAAATTCTGGGGGACTGGTTGAAGCCTGTATTGTAGGAGGCTTATATGACCAGTTATATCATGAAGTATGTCACTGGTCTTCTAGAATAAGGACCTTCTTTTGATAGATCTTGATACTTGTATTCTTGAGCAACTGATTTCTCCTTGAATCTAACCAAGTTAGGTGTCCTGCCAAGACTAACACAATTTTGGGTTCTCTATTCATCTAAACCAGTTTGAGAATCTCTATTCTGATAAAGATTATTTTTTTAAGTTATAATTATTGGAGCTCTTTATTCTTATTGTCTGTACCATTCATATAGCATTAACCTGTCTTATATAATTCAGGTTTTTAACAAATGATCTTTGCCTGTCAAATCTGTTGTTGTTGGGTTTTTTTTGTTTTGTTTTTTTTAAGTAGGAACTAAATTTTATATTGCTTTTGAAACAGGAATAGGTACTTAGTAAGTAAGGTGGTTGAGTAACTTTAAAAGCAGTCTTTGGAAATGCCACTAAATATATAAGAAAATCTATGGTAGATTTTGGCAAGCTATGGTAGAACCAAGATTTTGGCAAGCTATGGTAGAACCAAGGTTCGGAGACTTGACTTTTTTTCTTAATTGCAGGCAGGACCTTAAAGAAACATTTATTGACAGTGGTGTGATGTCTGCCATCAAAGAATGGCTCTCCCCTCTACCAGATAGGAGTTTGCCAGCATTGAAAATTCGAGAGGAGCTATTGAAGATTCTGCAAGAGGTTAGAGGCAAATAATCTAAGTATATGTTCTTCATTAATTATCGGATGTGGTTTGTATCGTTACAACCTCTGTGTCAGCATGTACTTACATATTCTGCCTTAGTCTGCCAGAAGAGGGGTTTCAATAGGTATGTCTATTAGAAACATACTAAATAAAATGAGCATAAAAAGGAAGGCCTTATAACATTTCATATAACTATAGTATTGAAGGAAAAAGATCTTGGAGTTGCTATTATTTATCTAAGAGGAATTGTATAGCAGTGGACATGTTTTAGGGAGGCACTTGAAGTAAAAAAGGCACCAATTTCAGATTCAGATAAACTTGCTCATGAAATCTTGAGCTGAGCCACCTTTATGTGGCTCTGACACCTTGGGCAGGCTACTTAACTTCTGAAGGAATTCCCAAGGAACTTCCCGTGTGCTAGGTGTTCATACATGTATTGGTTCATTTATTCCTCACAACAAATCTGTAAAGTAGGTGTATTGTTTTCATTCTACAGATGAGGAAATGAAGACTCAAGAGAAGTTAAATGACTTGTCCAAGGTCACATAACTAGCAGTTTGGCTATGCTTGAGTTCAGACTGAGGTCTGTTTGATTCAGAGGCCTGTACTGATGCTTGTTATTAAACTGCTAATTTCTGAGTATGGTTAGTTTACACTTTCCACATTAAGTTTTACTTTGACTCAGTATAATACTGAAATCTCAACTCTTGCTAGGAACACAGAGTATCTTTGTGTTCAATGCCTGCAGATTCTGAAAATGGAATTTTCCTTATTCTTTTGTGAAAGAACCAGGTGTTGGAGGTCCTCTAGAATAGATTGGCAGGACTCCCAGTTTTTGAGTGATTAATGTATTTGTATGTGTTTGTGTTCCCCAGCTACCTAGTGTGAGCCAGGAGACCCTGAAGCATAGTGGGATTGGACGAGCAGTGATGTATCTCTATAAACACCCCAAGGAATCAAGGTCCAACAAGGATATGGCAGGGAAATTAATCAGTATGTACATTTTGCTTTTTGTTGTGTTATGTTTATGTATGTCAGAAAGACGTGTAGGTATAAAAGCAAACTATATTTTTACCAGTATTCATTTAAAATGGGTTCATGAAGTAGAATAGAAATTTTTTTGGTAATTTCTTGTGGGTACCAGTTTTTTAGCCTTAGACTTAAAATGTTCCTCAGCATATTTAAGTATATTATGAATATTAAGGATAGCAAGTGAAAAGTTTTCTAATCCTGGCTCAAGAGCATATATAAGAGGGGGTTAGTATACAGGCCCTAGAGTCCCATCATATCTGGGTTCAAATCCTGGATTCACCACCTACCTTATTGCATTCTTTAGGCAAGTGATTTAAGCTCTAAGCCTTGGTTTCCTCCTCTGTAAAATAATGATATGTTCACTTTGAATTATAAAGATTAAATTAGAGGATATATATACTGTATTATATATTATATACAATTATATATAGTTGTATATATTACATATTATATATATAAGCACAGTGTCTAGCACATAGTAAGACCTCAAGAAATGTTAGCCGCTAGTGCTATTGTACTTTTATAATGGTCTTCAAAGTGTTTTGCCTGTTCTTATTTAATGATAACTGAGGAATCCAGGAGTCTAACTAGAATTAATCTAATCAATTACTGTATCTTTCAGTTTTAAGAATGAAAACCATGTGTGTTTTCATCATTCTTCTTAATTCTTCTATGCTCCATGTTGCAAAGGAATTTTTTAAACTTCAAGGATATATCAAAAATATTCCTGGGGCACCTGGGTGGCTCAGTGGGTTAAGCCTCTGCCTTCGGCTCAGGTCATGATCCTAGGGTCCTGGGATCGAGCCCCACATCAGGCTCTCTGCCCAGCAGGGAGCCTGCTTCTCCCTCTCTATCTGCCTGCCTCTGCCTACTTCTGCCTGCTTGTGATTTCTCTCTCTTTCTCTGTCAAATAAATAAATAAATAAATCTTTAAAAAAATATATTTCTATATGTGAATATAGTAATTACTTTTCTACTCAGTTTTTGAGATTATCGAAGGTTTTTAGAGAAATTTATTTTTTTTGTGAACTAGAGAAGTATTACATTTTTTATTTTGTTAATAAACTGCAGTGCACTATTATATGATAAACTTCTAATGCTTTTATACAGTAGTTCTCAACTCTCATTTTGCCCTAAGCTGAGAGAAGCAGAATATTCCCACTAATACCCATGACACTTTAACAGTAATTCTGAATCTAATAGCGGGGTTGGTAGGCAAAATGTATAAAGATATATAGACTCCCTGAGACTCCCTGCTCCCTTATTTGATAACACCTAATGTTTTTTCTGAATGTTCTTGCTTGTTTTGATGGTGTAGTAAATGCAGCAGTAAGCTAGATTTTGTTTGAGAACAAAAACATCACCCCTGGACTTTTACTGACTAAATGGTGGGCATGTTGTACTTTGGTTCATGGTCACATCACTGTAGCAGCTTTCTTAGACTTAATGAAATCTAGACTCTGTGCTGCACTGTTAAAATGCAATTTTTTAAGATTTAGACATTTGACAAGTAATAAGGGAGCTTGTTTTTGGTTATACTAGGAAGCTAGAAGAATTTCAAGATATTCTGTTTCCAGTAGAGTCAACTTACAAATTAGGCTGTCTTTGAAATGTCAATACAGCTAATTGATGACTGTCAAAGTGAGTCAGTTACTACTTCCTTTAAACCTCTGTGGTAGTTAAAGGCATACATGACTTTCTGACACTCAATTTTCTGAATCAGCTGAAGCTGGTTATAGTACTGGTATTATTACCTGCTGTGTTTATCCTGAAATGGTCCTGAAATAATGGTATCTTTAGGGAAAGAATATTCTAAAGCCTGGAATAGTACATCACACTAGGATGTAATATTATTATTTCAGGGAATGGTAGCAGATATGCTACTTTCTAGTCTAAATAATTGATTTTTCCTTGTTACAGATGAATGGTCTCGGCCTATATTTGGTCTTACCTCAAACTACAAAGGTATGACAAGAGAAGAAAGAGAGCAGAGAGATCTAGAACAAATGCCTCAACGACGGAGAATGAACAGGTATGAAGAGTAAATATTGTTCTAGCAACTCAGGTTTTGTAATCAGGTCATTAAGAATCCTGCAGAGTGATAGGATTTTGTCTTTTCTCTCAGCCTCGTAGGTCTGTGTAGTTTATACCCTTTTAGTTTAAATGTGGTACTATACAGTGAAGGCCCGCACCCCCTTCTTTTTTGGTTTGATTTGGTGGAATGTGGCCTCTGCCAAATTTAGAGGTTGCTTGTGTTTTTCCAGCCAGTTGCAGGAAAAACTCTCTTTCTCAGGTCCATTTTCAGATTCTTAGGAGAAAAAAAATTGGTCCTGGTTCAGTTTGTATCAGCAAACCGGATGCAATTGCATCCAGGATGACAGGGTTATAAGTTACAAAAATGGCAGTTACTCCTCACCCATGATGAAACCTGATATGCAAACAATCATTAAAAGAAGTTATAATTTTAAAAGATTTGGAGTAATTTTCCCAGATCCAGTGTAAAGGACCAAATTGTGGTCCAAGTTTGATATTTCGCTTTGCTGGCTTTTTTCTTAGTTATAAGGTTCTAACATTCCTGGTATCTCATTGATAATTTTTTTCATAGCACTGGTGGTCAGACACCCCGAAGAGACCTGGAAAAGGTGCTGACAGGAGAAGAAAAGTAAGATTTTGTATTAATTGTTGTTCTTAGACTTCATATAGGAAATCTTCTGCTTGTTGCTTTAAAAAAACAGCAAATGAAACGTTATGTTTACCCTGGTGGGGGGATGGCTTTCAGATTAACATTTATTGAATATCCACAAACGTGGTGGTCTAGAGGATATAACATTGAGAAATAGTTCATTTCAGTAAAGATTTTGTTGCTGCTTGCTATGTGCTAGACTGTGTTGAGTTCTGGGAATATAAAACCCAAAAGTTGGCCCATGCTCTTAAAATGTCTATAAAGAGTTTTTAAGTAAAGGGGAGAGCTTAAGTAATGGTATGGGTTATCATGCAAAGTCTACTTCAGGAATAGCAAGTAGACTGAAGTGGTTGGGCAATAGTGTGGTACCTGAGATGGTACAAGATGAGTTTGAGAGTATAGATGTGGGCCAGATTTTGAAGGGGTTTGAATCAGGTTGTGGAATTGTCACTTCTCTTTGTGATTCTATAGAAAGTGGACATAGATATGAAGTTGTCAGATTTGATTTGGAATGCTGGTGCTGGTGGTATCATGGTGCAAGGTGGGTTAGAGTGCAGAGGAGCTGAAGGCCTGAAACTGAGGTACAAAATTGCCAAGAATTGGTGACTCTGTGGGTGAGGAGTTTGGCTAATGTTGAAGACATCAGTTTTATCCCAAGTAACTCAGGCAGTGGTATTACCATTTGCCTAAATAGAGAGGAAGAGTAGATTTGGAGGATATAGGTGCCTTCTGCTCTGGGCATAGTAAATGTGAGATGCCTAGTGAAATACTCTTACAAATATCATGTATGATATTTATAATGTAAATATCATGGGTCTAAAATCTGGATTTGGGTCCAGAGACAATAGATTTGACAGTTATTTCCACAAAAATGATTGTGGAACCAAGAAAGTATAGAGTAAGAAATAAACCATACCACTTTAAAAAGGGTATAGCCAGTGAAAGTGAGTAAGTAGGTGTTGTTCTGCATGTTGGAGGAAATGCTAGAGGAGAATGAAGAGGCCATGCTGGAGAGGGATAGCTGCAAAGGGCATGGGCCATTGCAGAGGCTACAGAGGAGTTTGTGCAGTGAGTGCTGGCAATCAGGTGGCACCCAGATTGCAAGAGAGGGGGGAAGAAGAGCTAGAGAGCACTGGTGTTGTTGGTTTGTGGATAGATTTGATGATGGGACAGATGGCATCTTTAGGGGAGAATAGGTTATGAGAATTTTCTTTGGCTAGCCACTTAATTTATTCCTGTATTTGAAACTTCTAGAAGCTTGATATTAAGAATAGATGAAACTTGGGGTGCCTGGGTGGCTCAGTTAGTTAAACTTCTGACTCTTGATTTTGGTCATGATCTCAAGGTTGTGAGAGCAGGTTCTGCACTGGGCATGAAACCTGCTTAAGAGTCCTTCTCCCGCTCCCTCTGTCCTCTCCACCCCCCTCACTCTCACGCTTTCTCTCTCTTTAAAAAAAAAAAAAAAAAATTACACTCCATACAAGGGAATAGAAATGAATTTTTTATCTTTTTCTCCCACTCCAACCTCCCCCCACACAGACACACATATACCTACTCTCCATTTACCAGTAGAGTAAATAGTTACCTAAAAGTTGAGTGATTTGAATGCCCAGATGTTTACAAATAGGCTTTACTTTTGAAGGGTGCTAATCTTAATTTAGTCTTAAATTTGTAATAAAAGTAACTGTATGTCACACCATCAAATGCTGGCAAGGATGTTGAGAAACCAGCTCACTCGTACATTAATGTGAGTAAAATGATACAGCTCCTCTGGAAAACAGTTTGGCAGTGCATGTAAAGTTAAGCATGCAACCACCATACGACCCAGCACTTGCAGTCCTGGATACTTTTCCCAGAAAAATGAACACTTAAATTTGTGCAAAAACCTGTAAATGAGTATACAGCTTTATTCATAATAGTCCAGAACTGGAAACAATCCAGATGTCCTTCAGCAGGTGAATAGTCAAACTGTGGCACATTTGTACTGTAGAATACCGCTCAGCAATTAAAAGGAACAAATATTGATAGATGTAACAACTTGGATGGATCCTCATGGGCATTATGTTTAGTGGATAAAGCCAGTTTCTAAAGATTATGTAGTTGTATTCCATTTATGTAACATTTTTGAAATGCTAAAATTAGAGAAGTGAACAGGTTCATGGTCACCAGGGCTAGGGGCCGGGCAGATGGAGTAAGAGGGTGGACGTGTTTTTATAAGAGGGCAATAGGAAGGACCCTTGTGGTAAATACACGAACCTGCACTTGTGATAAAATTGCATAGAACTAATAAACTCAGAAACACACAAATGAATGTAAGTAAAACTGGGGAAATGTAAATAAAAACTGATGGACTTACATCAACATTAGTATTGTAGTTCTTGGATAGTTTTGCATCTTTTACCTTTGGGAGAGACACTGGATCTCTCTGTATTACTTCTTAAAACTACATGTGAATCTGTGATCATCCAAACTTTTAAAAACAAGAAGCAGAAATTATTGTATTAATTGCATATGCAACACCACAAAAACTACTTTGAGGGCATACTCCGTTTTGGGGGATCATTTTGGCTACCAGATGTTTCATCTCACAAGTGAGACTGTGAGGAGCTCCACCAGACCAGAGAAATTGGAATTTGGGGTTCTGATGTGGGAGCCGGCCTTGGAAAGGAGAAAGGCTTTATTATATCTGAAGCTTAAGGGAGGCTAAGAGAACTCCTGAAAATGCAGAAGAAGTTGGCTTTGAGAGGGAAGTTGAAGAATTTTTATAGTAATGTGAGTGATGGTGAGGTCAACTGAGATAGCAAGAGGGCAGATAGGGTGACCTGGGGAAGCAGAGAAGTTTGAAATACCTGTGCAGCTGAATCAGCTGGACCCAGCTGTGATTGGCTACATAATAGTATGGTCTTCTTCCTATTCTCAGGGCCCTCAGACCTGGAGATCCTGGATTCTGTGCCCGAGCAAGGGTCCCCATGCCCTCAAACAAGGACTACGTTGTCAGACCTAAGTGGAATGTGGAAATGGAGTCATCCAGGGTAAGTAAGCGAGGAGGGAAATAGCGATGTGAATCTCAAGTGGAAGTTACTATTTTGTCTTTTACTTTATGTATTATAACTTTTAACAGCTCTTGAGGTTTATCTGATTTAAAGAGAGCTGTTTTCTGGTCTCTTAGCTAGCCAGATCATTGCTTGTGAGCTTTACTTCAGACTTAAAGCAACAGTATCAATCCCTTTATTTCAACTAAATCTTGAAGTCTAGAATGTTCTCATGCAGTCATTTTTTAGAACCATGAGAAACAGAACTCTCTACTTTTGCAATCTACCCCTCCCTTTCTCTTCAACTGTTTTAAGTAATTCTGTTGTGAAATATTTAGGGTAAACACTTCCTCTGTCATCATTGTAAATACTACTCCGTGATCTTCATTGCTCCTCAGTAATCTTTTTTTATTCTCCATTCAAACTACTCTTTCTAGCCTGGTATTCTTAAAAAGGGCCTAAGCCGATTGGAAAAGCATAAGAGGCGATTTGCAGAACAGAAACGACTCAGCAAAGTGCACCGTGCTGTCAAGTTCAGCATTGAAGGCAACAGGATGCCCCTGTAGTCCTGGCCCAACCGGAGTGTATCCGGGAGGTATCCCCAAGGAAGCATGCTCTGTGCATGAGCTTGAATTGTCAGCAGCTAGAGTGAAAATAAGTGTGCGTGTGCTTTCCTAACCAGAAAAGGCCCAGCCCACTTCTAGTTACTGAAATAATGACCTTAACAAACACTTCATGACTTTCAAGTTCTGTTGAACATTTAGAAATTGAAATGGAAGTCCCTTCCTTTATTAGTACCCCGGAAACTCATGGATAATTAATTCCCTGATAAGCATTTTGATCTTCCTGTTACCCATTTTTATTAAAAAGTCTTTTTTAGGGTC
The DNA here is from genome assembly GCF_010015895.1 of Lontra canadensis. Classification (NCBI taxonomy): domain Eukaryota; kingdom Metazoa; phylum Chordata; class Mammalia; order Carnivora; family Mustelidae; genus Lontra; species Lontra canadensis. Next base: position 409,914 of record NW_022631130.1, on the reverse strand, counting down.
CAGAATCATAGTGGTCTGCATTACAAGCATGTAAAGTGATGAGTAGCTTCTTGATGGAAGGGAGGTGACTTTTCCTCCCATTGTCAGTGTGCATTTGAGAGGACCCATTGCATAAAGCCTCCCACTAAATAGTTAAGAGATAAATTTGATTAATACATATTTAATACATGGTTAGAAATGAAAATGTTGGGACCCTTCCTTAAAGCCACACTCACTCCCTGCTGTGCTCTGAGATGAATAGCACTACCTTTGTAGCAGTGTGCTCTTGAGAGTCTGAGTGTGTTGCCTTCCTTTTGTGACTTCTCCAAGACCCCTGCTTGGGCAGCAATTTTCATGGACTACACTCACCTTTGTGCCAGTTCATTTTTGATATTAACTGCAATCAAAACAAAGCACACTTTCTACTTACTGAGAATAAATGAGAGGTAGAAGAGCACTACTTCAGTGCCAAGAACTTTTTCATACTTCCTTCCCCTTTTTTGTACTTTTACCCATATCCACATCCCTTGATACCCCTTATCTTCCTCAGCCACTTCTCTTTCTTTTTACCTTTCCTTTTTCCACTGTCTTTTCCCCTCTTGCTGTCCCTCTTAGTAGTATTTTTTCTTCCCTAGCACACTTACGTTTGAGAATTGAGAACGGTAAGACAGAGAAAATGTAATAAAAAAAGTATCAGTGGCCATTCTTCTTTGGAAGCCTAGCTGTGTTCTGAAAGGCATGTGCCTGTCTGCCAGTGTTGCTGGTTCTGATCCCATTCTCCCAGTAGGTGATGGGCAGGTGGGAAGAAGTAGCCTAGTCTCCTGCTAGAGCAGAGCGGTGACTAGCAGGCAGAGAGGCAAGTTCAAGCTGCTTTCCTTTCCTTCATCCCAGCACTCCTGAGATCATAATGTGCCAGTACTATCTAAGTCCAAGTCTAGGCCTGGTGGTTTCATGTTACATTTTAGGGTATTGTCCTTAAACCACCTGACACTCTTTCCCTGTTCAGGAAGAATCCTTATGCATTCACTCAGGGCTTCCGCATTGCAGACACTAATGAGTATTACTAGAAAACATATTTTCCAGAAGAAAATTGGAGTGAGTAAATGGCTTTCAAATGAAACTCTTTGTTTTAAATGTCATTTTTATTTTTGAAAGTACATAAGTAAATATAAAACACTATAGAATAACCCCATCGCAAAGCCCTGCTCTTCTCAAAGTCCCCAGTGTTAACAGTTTGTTGTGTTAAATGTATTCCCAGTAATGCTTCAAATTTGTTTTTTTGTGGTTATAATTACAGAAAATTTTGAGATTAGAAAGAAATCAGCCACCATTCAAAAGCAGTTTGTTACAATTTTTGCCTTTTTCTATTGATACTTTTATAAAATTATACTGTATATAATTTTGGTCATTTCCCCTCATTAAACCACCTTATCATTTGTCTTTTATATGGGCTGCATAATGGTCTATCATGTGAATATATAATTTGTTTATTCCTCTGTGGTTTCTGATTTTTCACTCCTAAATAATGCAGTAACCTACACTACATTGTATATTTAAATGTTACTTTATTCCATGGAGTGCTTTTAAGATAATAGTAAAATAACAAACGTAATATATGTTTTTATATAAACTTTTAAATGCAGAAAGCACAAATAAAATTAATGTCACTTGTAATTCCACTACACCTTAATATTAACATTTTGGGCTATTTCCTTTTTGTCCTTTTTATATTGTACATAAACATTACTGGTTTTGTGGTTTGGTGTTTTTGTTTCAACTTTTATGCAAAATTGTTGTTTTATACTTTGTTGGATTTTTGTTTTACTAAATATGGTAAAAATTCATTTAAGTAAACATTCTTCAGTGACTTAATATTGTGTCATAATACAGTTGTACCATAGTTTTATGGGTTTTTTTGTTTTTTTTTTTAAGCAAAGCCATCTTGCTAATATTTTAAGCTACTTGTGGTTTTTCACTGATAAAACAGTGCAGCATACACTCTCAGTGTTCAAAGGAGGTGTGGTGCAGAGTTGAATTAGGAGAGAGGTCATTGAATTTGGCATGTTAGGTACTAAATCTTTTGTGTTCTCTGACTTGGGGAAACTAGGCATCTGCCAGCTATAAGTCTTAATATAAATAGGAATGGATCACTGTGTCCTGGGTATGTCCCTTTTGTGGAGGCTAGAGGGCTCAGATTGTTAGAGAGGTGCTGGGAGATGTTTCTAATGGCGTGTAAAGCTGCTGGGAGTTAGATTATTGGTGGTGATCTGAGTGGGTAAGGCTTCTGATGTGGACTGACTAGAAGTACTAAGAATCAGGGCACATCTGAAAGGAGGGCACATGTTTAGGACTATCGAGAAAATCTGGGGATTTGATAGGATGATAGAAGCATAGCTCCTTCTCCTCTGATAAGGAATGTTTTTGCTAACTGAGAGTACTACTGCCAAGTGTTAAATTGACATAAATATTTGGACTTGGGATTGTTTTAGAAAATATAGGGTGGATGATCACTCTTGTTCGAGACTGACTGAGGGTTCCTTGCTTCTGTCTGAGGGGTATGCTGAGTCTAGAGGTGGGATAAGACTTGGGAGGCTCCTCAACTCAACATCACCACACTGATAACTGACCCAGAGTGTCTCCTTCTGGGCCTTACCTTTTAGCAATCCTGGAATTGAGCTTCACAGGTGATTCAGTAGTAAACATCTGGGGAGAAATAGAAGAACTCATTCCTTTTTATACCATTCAACATTCTTAAGGATTGGAATTGTCAGTAACACTATAGTCAACCAGAAGAGTTTCCCCTGGTCTTTGACTTAAGTGGCAGACCTCCTCAGCATTTCTAAAGGTCAGTTTCTTAAGATGGCATCCTTTTAAGACCCATAGTCATTAAAAATTAAAAAAGAAATAATCTAAAACCAAACCTTTAAACATAAATGGCAAGCAGGAAGAGATGTAACACCCTTGGATCAAAAGATTTCATTTGCTTTTTTTTGTTGTTGTTATCAAGTGTACTTATTTAATATAAATGTAATTGGTTCCAAAGTAGTAGTAATAATAGTAATAACTGATACATATTTTGGGCACTGACTGTGTGCTAGTATTTGACACAATTATCTCATTTACTTCTCCTAGCAGTCCTGAAAGGAGGGACCTGATTTGCCTAAGGCTCTAGAACTTGCTGAGGCAAAGTGGGGATTCACCCCAAGTCTGAAACTAGAGCTTCAGCACTTAATTGGGTTCGCTTTACTCATCCTCTCACCTCATTGGTTATGCTTAAGGCTTTTTCTCAGTTGACTTTCCTTGCCTTAGAAAATCACTATTCTTCATGCCAGCACTGCTGGGAGGTGAATATCTGAAGTGGCCAGCTCCATGTTTGACCTTTGAAAGGGGAAAGCATATAGTCAAAATGTGAGTGAATGGAATTGGGGGGAATCATAGTTTAAATTTTCTCCCTTTCATCTAGGAGGTTTCTGTGGACTAAGGCAGAATTTTAAAATAAGACACGGACAACTGTTAATCTTCATTGAGAGAGTTTAATATGTGTACATTGCTAACACTGGTGTGTACACTTGATCTTGTTCCTAAGGTCACCAAAGCATATTGTGATTATTAGAGAGATTGGAGCTCTTCTGACTGTTAACTTGCAGATAAAAGAAGATGAAAGACAAAACTAGATTTGTGTATTTCAATAATTTGCTCTTTAATTTTTACCCCACTCTTAGTTTCAGGGGACCTCCAAGAAGGGTATCAGTCGACTGGATAAGCAGATGAGAAAGTTCACAGATATCAGAAAAAAAAGCAGATCTGCACACGCAGTGAAAATCAGCATCGAGGGCAATAAAATGCCATTGTGACCTTGCCTGGGATGTGTCCCCATCTCTAAGAAATGCGCAATGGACTCTTTGGTGAAAGAAGATGATATTTTAAAAAATTTTTTAGTGTATCTGTAAATGGTTCTGCTTGTATCAGATGTTGTCATAGGACTCGCATTTCTCTCACTTGTATTTAAAACTGTTTGTTGTGTACTTTGTACAGAAGAATACTAGTCATACTTCTATAAACTTTACACAATAAAGTTCCATTCTGGTTTTGGGGGGCTGTCTCTTCATTGTCTTAGAAAATGTATTCTCAGTGGGGGTGAAAATTGGCTTTTGGTGAGAGAAAAAAATCTTAGATATTACTGTGGTTTGTGACCCTTCCATCTTCCATGTTCATCCTTCCTGACCATAGTATAGTAAGGAATTTGGTCTCTGTCTTAGATTCCTGATAAGGAACTTCTAAAAACCTTTGCATTTTCTGGGTGATAGGAATGTTTTTGTGATTCTTGTGAGGTGACTTGTTAGGCCCTGAGGTAGCTTTAGGATGGAGGATGTCACCAAAAAGATGTACCCTGTAATACAAGGGTTGGGATTTGGGGCAGGCCTGACGGGTTGGAGTGAGGGGATTGAGTTCAGTCATGTGCCCAATGATGTAATTGATCATGCTTGAGGAGTGAGATCCCAATTAAAAACTCTGGACGTTCAGGCTCACTGGGGCTTCCTGAATGGTGAGCACAGTGATAAGCTGAGATGGTGATGTGCCTTCATTCCACAAAGAGAGGGTGTGGAAGCTCTGTTTACTGCCAGAACTCGCCCTATGTCTCTTCATTTGGCTGGTCCTCCTACTTTGAGTCCTTTATAATAAATCATAAACATAGTGCTTTCCTGAGTTCTGTCAGTCATTTTAGCAAATTCTTGAACCTAAGGGGATCGTGGGAACCCCCCAGATTTGTAACCAGTCAGTAAAAGTGGTCATAGACCCACTTGAAACTGGCATTCAAAATGGGAGCAATCTGAGGGAGGACTGAGCCCTTAAACCTGTTGAGTCGGACGCTAACTCAGGTGGTTAGTGTCGGAATGAATTGCAATATTCTAGTTGGGGTTGAAAGAAAATACAAAAATCTTACTATTTCTCTTCCTTGGGAAATTTTAATTACTTGATTTTAATTAAATTACATTGATGTTTTCTCATGGGAAGGGTGTTGTAATGAAAAAAAAAGTTGTGAAATACTTAGAGGAAATGTGGATGTAACTGAAAATCACTGTACATTACTGTTAGCAGTTTGGCAGTTGGGTTAGAGGTAACTATAGTTTATGGCTATATTGTTCTATTTTTGTGATACTTTAAACTTAATAGTCTCTGCAGATTTAATTATGAAAAACCTCCGTTTAGTCAAAATGACTAAATTCAAGAACCAGTAATTCATTTTAATTATGGAAATTCTGATACAAATTGCAACAGAGTTTTTGACAACACTGATTTTCAAAAAAACTTGAAAGTAGTACTTGCCATAAAAGCCTTTGATTAGCCAAAATGGCTTGAAGTGTATGCACTTACTCAAAAGGTCCTCTCAGGATCTTTGCATTTACTTTTTTTTTTTTTAAGATTTTATTTATTTATTTGAGAGACAGAGGGAGAAAGAGCATGAGGTGGGGAGAGCAGAGGGAGAGGGAAAAGCAAACTCCCTGCTGAGTGGAGTTGGCAGGGGAGCTCCAATCTGGGACTCTGGGATCCTGATCTGAGCCAAAGGCAGCTGCTTAACCAACTGAGCCACCTGGGCAGCCTCGAATTTACTTTCAACAAGCTTAGCACAGATGGGGCAGTGAACTGTAAAAGGCAGGTGCATAAAAATGTTATCAGGTGATTGCTAACTGCTAGGTGGAGGTGGAAACAGTACTTTCTACAGTCATTTTGCTTTATATAGATAGCCTTAAAAAAAACTTCTGAGAGCAATAAAAGCATAGCCATCTATTGAAGCAAATGTTGATGAACCTGGTCATTAAAAATTTCAAACAAGAAAGGTAAGAGTAAAAAAAAGATTTAAACTTACAGTATTTTGCCATTTGATGGGGTAAGCTCCAATTATCTCATGATTTCACTGATAGGGGCTAAAACATGGTGTCAGACAGTAAAGGGATAATCGTAAGTGAGGAATTCAAAATGATTTAGGAGGTTCTCTTAATACTATATTGAAGAAAAGATTATTTCTGTATAAATGATCCTTGGTCCATGGGTTAGAAACTCAAACCTCAAAACAGAATGGCTTTTTTTAAATTTTGGAAATTTTTCTAACTTAAAATTATGTTGCAAGAATGGTAAAAATAAACTCCCATATACCTATCTTCACCTATTTTAACCAGTTGTTCACATTCGTAGCATTTACTTTATACATGTGAGTAACTTGTTTGACAGCTTGCCTCTTGGTCCCCAAATGTTTAAGCATATTTCTCTCCATAGAGACCTTTAGTTTGTTCCATTTTTGGTGGTGGTAACTTTGACCGCTTGAATGGAATGATGCCGAATCATTTTTTCCCAGTTAAAAAAATTTAATTGTTGACTAAATTATTTTACATTAATTATGTATAAATGTAAAGTACACATAGAATTTGACAACTTTAAGGACAGTTTTTAAGTGTACAGTTAGTAGCATTAAGTCCATTCGCTTTTGTTTGCAACCATCAACTTCCTTTCATCTCCAGAAATCTTTTCCTCTTAAAAAATGAAACTTCCATTGAGTAGTAACTTCACATTCTCTTCCTTCTGGCCTACCCCTGGCAGTCACCATACTGCTTTGTCTCTGGTTTTGTCTACTCCCATCTCATATAAATGGAATCATACATTGTTTATCCTTTGTGAGTGGTGTACTCACTTAGCATAATGTCCTCAAGGTTCATTCATGTTGAAGCATGGGTCAGAATTTCCTTCCAAACATTTTAAGACTGAATAATATTATATTATATGTGTATACCATGGTTTGTTTGTCCATTCATCATCTGTTGATGGATATCATATTTGGGTTGCTTTTACCTTTTGGCTGTTGTGAAGAATGCTGCCATGAATATGGGTGTGCAAATATTTCTTTGAGACCCTGCTGTGAGTTCTTTGAAGTATATACCCAGAGGTAGAATTATTGGGTCATGTGGTAATTCTAATTTATGGTACTGTGATGCTGTTTTCCAAAATGGCTGTCCCATTTTACATTCATTCCTACCAGTAATCCAAAGGGTTCTAATTTGTCCATAGCCACATCAATACTTATTTATGTTTAGGGTTTTTGGGGGTTATTTTTGGTTTTGTTCTTGTTTTTTTGATAGTAATCATCCTACTGGGTGCAAGATGGTATGTCATTGTGGTTTTAATTTGTATTTTTCTGATTAGTGACATTGAGTATATTTTCATATTCTTACTAATGCTTTTGCTACCTTCTTTGGAGAAATACCTATTCAGATATTTTGCCTATTTTTAAAGTAAGTTTTGAGTTGTTGGAGTTCTGTATATATTCTGGATAATAACTTACCAGATGAATGATTTGCAGATATTTTTCTAATTTTGTGGATTGCCTTTTCACTCTTTATTCCCACTTGGCACCTTGTAAAAAATCATTTGACCATATATATAAGGGTTTATTTTTGGCCTCACTTCCATCAGTCTGTACGGCTATCCTAGCATCAGCATGACACTTTTGTTTTAGGAACAAGAACCAAATTTTTCACTTGTTTATTTCTTGATTTTGAAGAATTCCTGGATGACATGCTTGGCCTGAGACTCTTTGCCATGGTTCTTAACCACCGCAGAACTGCAACCAACTATGTGGGATTTCCCTCTCTGTTCATAGAGGCCTACTCATTTGCCTAATTTCTTATTGTCATCAATCTTAATTAGATTGATTTTGGTGTTCAGCACAAAGGGCCTCGACCAACTTGATGTACATAAGCTCATCACAGTTGGGTGCAAGCTCACGAAGATGGGCTTGGCACTTGTCTAAGGCTTTGGTGGCTTTGTGAATTTCATGTGCTAGGCCCTTGTGGATGAGGGTGGTTTTCAGCACCTCTCGTATTAACATCCATTATACTCCAGCAGCAATGCCTTCCTCAGCCATGGTGGTGAGCCAAGGTAGAGCCCAATCTTGGGTGTACCTGAAGCCCCACCTCTGAGCAACCTGGTGGTGGCAGGGAAAGAGCATGATCTTGTTTTGACTACTACGGCTTTGTAAATTTTGAAATCCGGAAGTGTGAGTCTTCCAACTTTGTTCTTTTTCAAGATTGTTTGGCTATTTGGGGTCCTTGGAGACTTCATATGAATTTTAGGAGGGATTATTCTGTTTCTTCAAGAAACATCATTGGGGTATTGACAAGGACTGCATTGGTTCTACAGATGACTTTGGGAAGTATTGACGTTTTAACAGTATGAAGTCTTCCTGTCTATGAACACAGGATGTCTTCCTGTGTAATCTCTTTGATTTCTTTGAGCAACATTTCAGTGTATATTCTATAGACATTTTCTTTGTAGTTATGGCAGTTACTTCTGACATCTTAAGTTTTATTTTTAAATAATTTCAATCACAAAAACTGTAGTCTACCTGCCTTTATGTTATTGATGTCACAAATCACTATATATGTATATACACACACACACACGCATAATATATTGTATACCTACTAACAGATTTATAGTTATTTTTTAACGCTTTTCTATTTTAAATCCTGTAAAAGAAGTTATAATACTGGGTTTTATATTTGTCCATGTATTTACCTCTGCTGGAAAAATTTACATTTTTGTATGGCTTTGAGTTACTAGTGTCCTTTCAACCTGGAGGACCACCTTTAGCATTTCTTGTAGAGCTTGTCTCCGTAGTGTTTGTTTATCTGGGAATGGCTTATATTCTCCCTCATTTTTGAAGGATAGTTTTGCCAGATAGAGAATTCTTGGTTGATGGGTTTTTTCTTGAGTCACTTTAATTATATCATCTGACTGCCTTCTAGCCTGCAGAGATTGTGCCCTGGGAGCCAGAGAGGGACCCCTTTACTAGTAAAGTACAATTTGGGGGGAGAGCATCAGATTAACCATTGTTTCCAAATTGCCTTCTCCCTACCTACCTGTATACTACTATTCCTCAGGCAGAGATTGTCAGGCCAAGCTCCATACTGCCTCTGTTGTTGTGATCTTCCCTCTCGTGGTAGCAGAAGTCTTACAACCTCAGATGCACAGGTAGAATGTAGTGTGGAGTGAAGTGAGTATAGATTACGTGTATATAAAAGTTGTGCTGAGATGTTAGAGTAGTCCTGAGAGGTGGAATTGTGTAGTGTTGACGTGGGCTGGAAATGTTGCAAAAATGCATGTGATTCTATAGCGAGCTATCTCAAGTTGGCTGATTTTGGTACCATTGAGCTCCACGTGTGCATTTCATATGCTCATTTTTTTTTTTTTAAAGTGGTGAGCTGTGTCACAGCATTACCTGTATGCCTCATTTTAAGCAAGCTGAGTACATAAATGTAAAGATCTGACAAAAACTTGGGGATGATAGTTTGGAAAAGGCTTTACTTACAAGATTTTTAGAAAACATTCTTGGGGCGCCTGGGTGGCTCAGTGGGTTAAGCCTCTGCCTTCGGCTTAGGTCATGATCCCAGGGTAATGAAAAAAAAATCTGGGGGGGATTGGGCCCCACATCAGGCTCTCTGCTCCACAGGGTAAGCCTGCTTCCTCCTCTCTCTCTGCCTGCCTCTCTGCCTACTTGTGAGCTCTGTCTGTCAAATAAATAAAATCTTTTTAAAAAAAGAAAAGAAAAAACATTCTTACTGCTTTGGGGCACCTGGGTGGCACAGTTGGTTAAGTGTTCCGCTCTTGGTTTTGGCTCAGGTCATGATCTCAGGATCTTGAGATCGAGGCCCTCATCTGGCTCCAAGCTCAGTGTGGAGTCTGTTTGAGACTCTCCCTCTCCCTCTGCTGCTCTTCTCTTAAAATAATAATAATAATAACAACAACAACAACAAAACCTTAAATAATATAAAAATATTCTTGCTGCTTTAAAGCAGGATTTAAAGGAGCAACTTGTGAGAACAATCCTCACTCTAGTAGATGAGGGTTTTGGTCTGTGCTCCCCAGGACTAGCTCAGTTCTTACAAAGCCTGGGGCCCTGGACCTTTGTGTTCTTTCCATGGTGGAGCTGCAGTTATGGATGCACCAAGGGAGGCTCAAAATGTGTCAGGCCCTAAGATAACTAGTTATTCCTTGGGTTTATTTGACTAGAGAGCAATGGGTGAGGCTTTAAACAAAATACTTTGTAAATGTTTTATGATGATGACATGTTTAAGACAGTGGATTGAAAGTAAAGAGAGTTTGGTCTCCCAAAATGTGTGGTTCTCTTTGGGTTGGGGAAATAAGTGTTCATGGTTTTGAGAGGAGAAAAAAGGAGAGAGTTTATGCTTTCCTGTCCTTTGAATTTGGAGGAGTGATTTTTTTTTTAATTCTTTTCTTTCTTGTGTTTTGAGAAAGAAGTTACTTTTTTGGCTAGAGATAGTACAGAAATGGAGTTCTGCACACTAGTTCTATGTGAGACCAGCAGAGGTCAGTTAAGTGCTGGCCTTTTGAGGAACTTACCCTGGTAGTTGGCCAGTGTAGTTATGGACAGCCATTCCAAGCTGGTCTCTTCTGAAACCCATGTCAGGAGGAAGTAGGACCAAATCAGAGTCCGTGGGCTCACAGGGGTCAAGGACCACATCCATCTGGTTGTCACCATTCAGTTTGTTGAGCTGACCGAACATGGCACTTCATATTTTGACACTGATTATACTTAATTCTATGAGATGTTATTGTCCCTGCTTTACAGATAAAGGTAATGGTGCACAGAGATCAAGGTGCCACCCAGCTGGTGAGTGGCAGAGCCAGAATTCAAGGTCAGGTCTGAATGCAGATCCCTGGCCACCTTAGCTGGATTTTTTTTCCACATGAAGTATTTGGAGTTTTTATTGTCAGACTTGTAGTTCTTGGCTTTTATCTTCTGGACATTCCTAAGTGTTGCTATTCTGTTTTTATTGAGGAAGTCAGAGAATCTTGAGGTGGAAAAAGTCATTCAGGAGTTTCCTAAGAAATAATGTTGTTTAGTATTATATTTAAAAAAGGACCAAATTTGGTAGACTTTCAGCATCATCAGGTTATCCTTAGAGCAGAATTTGGAATGAAATTGACTCATATCAACCAATTTCCTTTTTAAAAAATTTTAAAGCAAAACCGTGTAAGTCCTGTGCATGTCTCTGCTGAAAGAGAGAGGAACTACAGCTGGGCCTCGTGCCTTCATGGTGATCAGTTAATCACCCTATTTAGGTTTCACATAAAGGCACTGTTATCTTTCCATAAGTGAGAAAAATGTGTTCAAAGTGAAATGACTGCCCAAAGTCATACTGTAAGTAGCAAACCATCCATGGATCCAGAGTCCGTTCTTTCTGCCTTCAAAGCTTTCAGTTATACTGCAGTGTTTTCTGGATGAAATACTAGGATTTAAATAGATGCTTAGAGATTTTGTGTTGAGCCTGTAGTTGTTCTTGGTCTTGTTTAAACTAGTACCATCTGAAGTGAATACCTGTGTCCATTCTTTTCCAGGTTTTGCTGTTACCACTCAAGATACCATACCTTGAATAATAGCTGGGAGACCTCAGGACACTGATAAATAAGGTTAATAGCCTAATGGCTGGGGAAGGGCTGAGATTCAGCCATACTGCTAAATAGTTCGGTGATAACCTCCTTCAAATGTTATACTACTGATGTCTGTTAGGGCTGAGGATCCTGGGGAAAAGTCTTGAATTCTGTCCTTTATTGGGTTTGATTATGGATAGGACTTATGGGCTGAAGTGGCCCAGGCAGAGGCCCACCTGCAGAGATCTGGAAGCCCCAAGAGAAAATTCACTGTAAGAGAAGGAGCAGTCTGACAGGGCAAGCCCCTCTTCGCAAGCGGATAGAATGTTGGAGGCAAGCTGAAGGTCCCAGTATATCCTGAGTCTGTGGGTGTGAACTGAGCTGTGTTGATGGATGCTATAATGCTGGAGTTCAGAAAGTTGTGCTGGTCATCTGTATGCAAAAGGAACACTCTAGCCTCATAGCCCTTCGGAGTCCTGGAATGGCAGATCCTCTGGCCAACCAATTTAGGGCACAATGACAGGAGTGGTCCTCCCTCCTGGGGTACATCTGTGGAATCATCAGGCCCAAAGCTGCAAAAGCTTGACCTGAGCAGCCATAGCAACCCACTTAGGATCATGTGCACCCTTAGGATTCCTAGAATATTTGAGAAGGAAGGATTTTCCTTGAGGTAGGACTCCCTACATTTGCATAGATGAGCACACAAAGCCATTGAGATTCAGAAATTAACATGAAACAACTTCATTTGTACTCATGGCTGATTAAGGCTAGGAAAGTTTTCCTTTCTACTACATTTTAAAATGGGTAAGTGAACAGGATTTTTGAGACACTCAAGAAAGTAATCAATTAGTATAGCTTGTATCTTCATTAAATAGTCTGGGCCGCACATGGCCCATGGTCTGTACTCCACAGCCCCACAGCCACTCTGCTCTCATGTCATGTCACTCTTCCATTCACTCACTGCTCTCCAGCACCCACTGGCCAGCTTCTCTTTTCATGTGCACCCAGCTATTCTGAGTCTGGATCACATTTTCCTGCCCTGTCTCCTCAAATATCCACCGACCTTGCTCTCTCTCTGTTTGCTCTCTGTTCAAATGTCACCTTGTTGGTGACACCTTGCCTAACTTTCTTATATGAGAAAGCAACACCTGCCCCTCACTTTATTTTTCCCTGAAGCACTTTGCACTAACTTACTATATATTTACTTGTTTGTTATTGAGTGTACCTTTCTCATTAGAGTGGGAGCTCCATGAGGGCAGGAACTCCATTAGTTTTATCTATTGATGTATCCCCAGCAACCAGAACAATGTCTGTGACATAGTATATACTCTGTAAACTTGATTCATGAATGGCCCCTACTGCCTGCCTGCCTTCATTCATTAATCAATTCATTCAACAAACACTGAGCCCTGTAGGTGCTGGATATACTGGATAGCAGAGGACCAAAGATGAACAAGCTAGCTTCTGTCCTCAATTAGGTCACAATATGAGGAGGGACAAAGAAAGGCAAACTTAACTAGAAATGCATTGTACTGAGTTTACAGGGGGTGCAGCAGGAAAGGATCAAGAAAAAGGGGGCAGTGTTGAGTTGATTCCTGTGGGCGAGGATGATTACAATGGTGAACATTTATTGAGTGTTTCCTGTGTGCCATCTCTCCATTAAACAATGAATACAGTATCATTTAAGGCTGTTAACAGTTTTCTGACATAACTGCTAATATTACCTTTATCTTAGGGATGCAGAAATAGGCTCAGAAAGCACCAAGGTCATAGAGCTAATACTTGGAACTGAGATTCAAACTTGGCTTTTTCTGGTTCCAGATCTCAAGCTGTAACTATGTGCTGGGCAGACAAGCAGGGAAGACATTGTGAGCAGAAGAAACACTATATCCCAAGGATTGAAACCTTACCATGTGTAGTCAGGTAACAGCAAAGATTCAAGGAAGTGTGAAAAGAGATGAGGTAGGAGTGTATGACACTTAGAAGGTGGCCTTAGAGGACACAGGTTTGCATACCTGTTACTGATTCCTTTCTCTTTCCTCCTTCCAGAGTAGCTTGCTTTTGCTACTGTATTAGGCTTCTGAATATGCTTCGATCTGAAAGAAAAATTTCATGGCTGAAGCAGGGGGTAGTGGGGGCAGGGATTGACTATGTGGTTGTAGTGTCCCTGATCGGAGATGGAGTTCTTGAGTAGGATAGTAACTTTGCGAATGAAGGGGAGACAACAGGAAGATCTTCGGAGAGAGAACTGCTGGAGCTTGCTCTGCATTGGCTGTCAGAATCAGAGAAAGAAGGTGCTACGCCTGGGTGAATGGGAGGATGGGGTACCATTAATGAGGACAGAGCATCTAGGGGAAAGCTGCATGGAAGTGGTGAAGATGAAGGATGAGGGTGATCTGCTGTACCCGTGGCTCCCCGAGGAAGGGAGATGCCCCGTGCTGGTCTGGGTGCATAAGGCCAGAGCTCCAAGTGGAGTCACAGAACTGACAGACATCAGCTACTAAGTAGTTCTTCAAGTTGCTGCCAAGAAAGATACGCACTAGACTTGGAGTGGAATCTTTAGGAATGCCAGATGTGAATGCTAGGAATCTTCTCAGTAGGGACATCTTTGGATGGGTATTATGTTGTTTTCAGATCATTTGTTCTGACATATCATACACATATGTCTAAACCAACCAGGGACGTTTTTGACATTTTCTTGGTTTAAAAAAAGTATTCAAGGGCCTGAGAGGTCTTGCACCATTTTCTTCTGTAAATGTCTGAGTAAAATGTCAGGTTGGAAGCCCCTTCAGCCTACTTGGCTGCTTTTTTCCCCAGTGGCTTCCACAACCCCATCTGGAATCACAGCCACAGTGATCACCCTTATCCATGAAATGTGATCAGAAACTTGATATAGACCCATTTCAGCCCAGCCTTTTGCCCAGCTCACAGTACTCACTAAGTGTCCAGGTGAAACCCAGTCAGGGCTCCCGGCCATTACCCCTGCAGGAGCCCTTCACTTCAGAGTGGTAGCTAGCACAGAGCACACTGGTGGTGAGGATCTTGGTTGCAGACCTTTGCCAAGTGCCCGTGTGCACAAAGGGCAAATCTACATACAGGAGGACCCAGGGAATAGGGCCAGGGTAAGATGGAGAGCCCCAGCTACTCACTATCTTCGTTCTCCCCTCCTTGGTCAGCGGTGTCCCAGGTTCTGGTTGGGAAGGCAGAGGGGAAGAATGAATTTGCCTCACACCACATCCCAGCTCAGGTAGCACAGGGCCACGGTGGTACTGATGTGGGGAAGGGAGTGGGACTCTTCATGGTGGTCTTCTTTTCATCTGCTCACTCAGGGACATATTGAGATCACTTACGGTGGCAGGATGGGAATGAGAATGAAAGTGGCAAGAAAGGGTGCTTTGCAGTCACATGACCCCAAGTCCTGTTCCCATTCTGCTACCCGTGGGCTATGGGGTCTAGAGCAAAATTCACTTCAACTCCCAAGCTTTGGTTTCCTCCTCCTTGAAGGCATTGATGCCCACTGCACAGAGAGGTCATGAAGATGAAAGTGCTCAGGATGTCCAGCACACAGTAAGTAGCTTAATAGGTGAGCCTACCTCATTGTGATTATTTTTCAGTTTCCTATGTGTTTTCAATCTCACTACTTAATTGAGCATTGGGTTTGGTGATATGTGGCTTTATATTTCCTTTACCTCAGCTAGAAACAGTATTACATGCTCAGGCTCTGGAGTTTGCCCAGACCTAGCCTTGAATCCTGGCAGAGCCAATTACTGATGGAGTGAGAGTCTTCTCATGCTCTGGATAATGGAAAAAAAGCTCTCTGTAAAATTGAAGCTGCAGCTGGATTAAGATGGAAATGCTATCTACAGGCTCAAGTCTAACCTGGCCCTGTGCAGTGTCATAACTCCAGAAGGAAAGGGCCACCACATACCTTGCCACTACATTAACTTGCCAAAGTCCCCAGCAGGTCTCATTCCTTTCTCAATAGGGATTAGGTGGCCAGCACTCAGAAAATGAAAAAATCAAAGGTCTCTTTATGAATGGAGTGGGCACAGGGCTTAAAGAAGCCAAACAGTGGGCAGTCTCAGTCTATGGCCCATATTCATATACTCCAGTTTCTGTATGGGGAGAGCCCAAAGCACCCAATGGGCTGAGCTGAGTACACTATTCCAGAAATAGCATATGCCCTTGACAAACATTTTCCTAAGATTTATATTTTTACCAACTCCTGGTTGCGGGTTAATGGGCTCACCAAAAAGTTCTATTTGATCAGAACTTCAGCAAAATGTGAGATGAGGACTGGACATGAACCAACTCTGTGACTGTCCTTAGCCTGTGTCCACTCATCATCCAGCATTTGGCTAAGCAGACTGCCTGCCACCATCTGGAGAGAAAGGCACTGTCGTGTGCCATCCAAGTACTTTGCTCCACTGATGACACTGAGGAACAAGTCTGAATCTGCAATGGATACCTGTGGGATCGAACTTATCATCCCAGACTGGCCAGCACAATTGGGACAATGCCCAGAAGATATTCCTCTACTGCTGGGTACAGATGACTCGGACTTCAACCCCTTCTCTGTTGCTGTGTGTTTTCCTTACCTAAGTTCCTGTCCTTGCCGGTGTCAACTCCACAGCCACTGGTGTATGTATCATCACTTAGTCCTAGATCACTTATGGCTGCTGCAGGAATTGCGTTCTGCACACTTAACACATGTTGCTACATGTTTTAAAGATAGCCAGGGACATGCATTAAAGGGGCACGTCCCTTTAATAACAGTTTACAGATTAAGCAAATTGAACAAATCAATTTTCTACGTCTTCTGACAGACTGGCTGCAAATGGGCTTTGAAATCCTTGTTTTTACTCTCATTGGATTCTGGGACTTCAAAATGCTTTTCCATGGGCTCCAAACTAAAGCATAATTCATTTACATATAACTAAAATTATAAAGCAACGTGGGCCCAAGGGATGGATTATTATTATGAGCCAAAGATAACCTCTTGTATATTGGCCTTCTGTTGTTTAACTTAGTAATAGCAGCCTGGGACCCATAAGCACAAAAGCCTGCGGTTGCCAAACTCAAATTTTACCCATACAAGAGTTCGAAACATAACTCAAATAAGCAGATTTTTAGCCATTTGCAGGCTATCTGGTATGTGTACCCCAGGAAACCACACCTAACCTCTTCTAGCCATAGATAAACCCAGCAGCTATAAAGCGGTTCATGTTCCATGTTCCAGAGACTCTCAGTGTTGCTACTGAGTGATATCATCTAAACACACAAGCACTCTCTCTCTCTGCTTTTCCTCTTCTCCCTTTGGATGGACAGTTTTATCCTATGAAGGACTTCCCTTATCATGCCAACCTGTCCAGGTGTTAGTCAAATAAAGTTCATTATGTGCTACTGCCACCTGGTGGTCATATCTTTTTCCGTGCTCAACCCCCAAATCCTCCAACTTGCTTTAGCCTGTCTAGACATTTATCAGTTTTATGCATCTTTTCAAAAACTAGTTTGGGGTTTTACTATTTTTCTCTGTTGCTTTTCTGTTTTCTTTTTTAGTTGGTTTCTGCTGTAATCTTTATTATTTCCTTATTCTTCTTAATTTGTATTTCATTTGTCCTTCTTTAGTTTCCTAAGGTAGAACAGCAATTACAGATTTGAGATCTTTCTTCTTTTCCAAGCAGAGATGTTTAGTGTTATAAATTTCCCTCTAAACAGTGTTTTCAGGGGCGCCTGGGTGGTTCAGTTGTTAAGCATTTGCCTTCAGCTCAGGTCACGATCCCAGTGTCCTGGAATCAAGCCCCACATCGGGCTCCCTGCTTGGAGGGCAAGAAGCCTGCTTTCTCCTGCTTGTGCTCCCACACTCGCTGTCTCTCTGTCAAATAAATAAATAAAATCTTTAAAAAACAAAAACAAAAAACACTTTCAGCTGTATCCCACAAATTTTGATACATTGAGTTTTCATTTTCATTCAAGTCAAAGTACTTTCTCATTTCCCTCTGAATTAATTTTTTGACTTAAGTATTATTTAGAAGTGTGTTATTTAGTTTCTGATATTTGGGAATTTTCCACATTTCTGTAATTGAGTTAAATTTAATGCCATTATAATCAGAGAACACACTTCGTATTGTATGAAAAACTTTAGAGTTTTGAGTTGTGTTATGGGCATAGAATAGGACCTATTATGGTAAGCAGTTTGTGTGTACTTCAATACAATGTGTATTTTGCTGTAGTTGGAAGAGTATTCCACAATTGTTAGGTCAAGTAGGTTGGTAGTGTTGTTCTAGTTTTGTGTATCTACTGATTTTTATTCTACGTGTTCTATCAAATATTGAAAGGAGTATTGAAATCTCTGGCTATAGTTGTGGGTGTGTTTATTTCTTTCTATTCCATAAATTTTTGCTTCATGTATTTTGAAGCTCTATTATTAGGTGCATTAATGTTTAGGATTATTATGTCCTCTTGACAGATTGGCTTTTCTCTTTATCTTTTGAAGTAGTCCTTTTTTTTTTTTAAGATTTTATTTATTTTTTTGACAGAGAGAGAGAGAGATCACAAGTAGGCAGAGAGCTAGGCAGAGAGAGAGGGGGGAAGCAGGCTCCCTGCTGAGCAGAGAGCCCAATGAGGGGCTTGATCCCAGGACCCTGAGATCATGACCTGAGCCGAAGGCAGAGGCTTAACCCACTGAGCCACCCAGGCGCCCCGAAGTGGTCCTTTTTATCCCGCATTATATTCTTTGCTTTGAAATCTACTCTGTCTGTTATTAATATAGTTACCTAATTTTCTTTTGATAATATTAGCATGGTGTATATTTTTCCATTCTTTTACTGTTACCCTATTTGTTTCTTTAGTTTATTTTTTATTTTTATTTTTTTATTTATTTAAGAGAGAGTGAAAGTGAGAGATCACAGAAGGAGAAGGAGAAGCAGACTTGCTGCTGAGTGGAGAGCCATGACCTGAGCCAAAGGCAGACGCTTAACCTACTGAGCCACCCAGGTGCTCCAGTTTCTTTGTGTTTAAAGTAGGCCTCTTGTAGGCAATTTGAGCCTTACTTTTCATCCAAACTGACAATCTCTGCCCTTTGCATTTGAATATTTAGATCTTCACATTTAATGTGTTGGTTGATGTGACTGGATTTAAATCTACCATATTGCTATTTATTTTCTAGCTATGTATCTCATCTATTCTTTTTCCTCTTTTGTGGGGAGAACACTTATTTTGGATTAATTGAATATAGTTTTATAATTCCACATTATCTCCTTTGTTGATTTATTAGCTATAACCTTTTTAAGGCATTTCTTTAGGGTTTAGAGTATGGATCCCTAACTTAGGTCAGTCTGCTGACACATGGCAGTCTAACAGTGTATGTCTTTTTCTCTTTCCTCAGCCTTTGTGCTGTTGTTACACATTTTATTTTTACATGTTCTTAACTCCCTGTATTAGTTTGGTACAACTGCCACAACAAATTACTTCAAACTGAGTGGCTTAAACCACAGAAATTTATCATCTCACAGTTCTGAAAGCTGGAAGTCCAAGATCAAAGTGTGGACAGCACCATATACCTTCTGAAGGTGCTAGGGAAGGATCTGGTGCACGACTCTTTCCTGGTCTTGGACTCTTTTATGGTAGTTCCTTTGCTGTGGCAGCATAACTCAGTCTTCACATGTCATTTTCCCTGTGTGCATGTCTGTATCTAAATTTCCCCTTTTTATGGGGATGCCAGTTAGATTAGATTAGAGACCAACCCTACTCCATCCAGGTAAGACCTCATCCTAACTTAACTAATTTCATCAGCAATGATCCTGTTTCCAGCTAAGATTACATTTGGAGGTACTGGGGGTTAGTACTTCAACATATGAATTTTAAGGAATATAATTCTAAACCCATAACAGCACACAACATATTATTATTATTATTATACTGCTTTAAACAATTCATTATTTTTTAAAGAAACTTAAAAATAAGAACCTTTTATACTTGCAAGTATCGGCACTTCACTTTTTTAATTGCCAAATAAATATTAAATGGCTATATTACATTTTATTTATTTAAGAGTATATGGATATTTAGGTTGTTTCTACTTTTGAGCTATTATGAATAATGTTATTATGAACATTTGTGTGCAAGTTCTTATGTAGACATGTATTTTTCTGTCTCTTGGATAGATACATAGGAGTAGAATTGTTGGCTCATGTAACTTAACTATTGAGGAACTGCTAAAATTTTTCCACAGTAGCTGTATAATTTCACATTCCCACCAACAATGTATGAGGGCTTCAATTTTACCATATACTTGCCAACAGTTATCTTTTTAATGCTCTTGATTTGCATTTTCCTGATAGCTAATAATATTTGAGTCTCATTGACCATTTGTATATCTTCTTCAGAGAAATGTCTATTCAGATAATTTGCACATTTTTAATTGGGTTATTTGTCTTTCTATGAAACTATAATAGTTCTTTATATACTCTAGATATCAGTCGCTTATCAGATATATGATTTGCAAAAATATTCCCCCATTATGCATAAAAGTTTTTAATTTAAATGGAATTCAGTTTATTTTTTCTTTTGTTTCTTGCGCTTTTGGTGTCATTTTGATTCATGTGCAGCACAGTATTGGGTTTTACTTTGTGATCTAATCAGAATTTTTTTCTGTTAATGAATTAAATTCACTTTATTGATTTGACAGATATGTTTCTGTTTTTTATCGTAATTCTTTTGATACTAATAAGTGTTTGTGTTATCATTCTGTTTGCTTTCTTTATATGAAAGCTTTATATAATACCCTTGTTTCTTCCCTTGAAAGTTGCAGTGTATCTTGGATCCCACATTTTTCTTGTTATAGGATTATTTCTTGTTCTTAAAGGGTTATTTTGCCAGAGTATAGTAACTTCTTTGAGAAAAAGGTCATGGAAAGAAAACTGAGACCTACACATCTGAAAACAACTTTAGTTTGCCTTCAAGTTTGATTCACTGTTTGGCGGGTTTTAGAATTCAAGATACAAAATAGTTTTCCCCCCAATTTTTGCAGATCTTGTCAATCTTTTCTAGTATACAATGGTGCTAAAAAGAATTTTGCTTTTCCTTTAAAAGTGGCCTTAAAAAAGAGTTCTCTCTGGGGGCACCTGGGTGTCTCAGTTGGTTAAGCATCTGCCTTCAGCTCAGGTCATGAACTCAAGGTCCTGGGATCAAAGCCCACAGCCGCCTCCCTACTCAGTGGGGAGTCTGTTTCTCCTTCTCTCTTTGTACTTGCTTCTGGCTCATTCTCTTTCTCTCTCTCAAATAAATAAAATCTTTTTAAAAAATATCTCTAGAACTTTTCTTTTATTTGCCTCTGATCTGAAAGTTTACAAGAGTGTGTATAAGTGTGTGTCTTTTTTTTCTTTCCAGATTTTATTTATTTCTTTTACAGAGAGAGACACAGCAAGAGAGGGAGCACAAGCAGGGTGAGTGGGAGAGAGAGAAGCAGGCTTCCCACAGAGCATGGAGCCCAATGCAGGACTCCATCCCAGGACCCTGGGATCATGACCAGAGCCAAAGGCAGATGCTGAACCAACTGAGCCCACCCAGGTGCCCTAGTTTGGATCCTTTTCTATTCATTTGCTTGGCGCTTGAAGGGCTCTTTCAATTTGAAGACATCTCGGTTCTGGGACATTTTCTTCTATTATTTCTTCAGTGACTTCCATTCTCATTTTTTTTCCCCCTGTTCTCTCTTTCTGGTATAGCTTTTAGTCAGATCCTGAACATTTGTAAAAAAACAAACAAAAAACCCCCCCTGTTTTTACATTTTCCTTCTTTTGCACATTGAGATTTCCTCAACTTTATTTTTCAACTCTTTACTCATGGTAATTATTTTCTTACTTCTAAGTTCTCTTTGTTGTCCTCGGTTTCATTTTTTACAAGCAGACTTTATTTTCAAAAACCATTTTAGATTTACGGAAAAACTGATTTTTCAGTATGGTACAGTACTGAAGATAGTACAGATAGTTCCTGCGTATTCCACACCCAGTTTATTGACATCTTACTTTAGTATGGTACATTTGTTACATTTAATGAACCAATTTTGATACATTATTGTTAACTGTAGTCCATACTTTATTCAGATTTCCTTAGTTTTTTATTTAATGTCCTTTTCTGCTTCCGAATCCCATCCAGGATTCATTTACCCTTTAGTCATCATGTCTTCTTAGACTCCTCTTGACTGTGACAGTTTCTCAAACTTTCTTTGTTTTTGATGACCTTGACAGTTTTGAGGAGTGTTGGTCAGGTGTTTGTAGACTGTTCCTGTATTGGAATTTGGTGTTTTCTTCATGGTTAGACTGCTGTTACTGGATTTGGGGAGGAAGACCATGGAGCTAAGACACATTTTCATCACATCATATCAAGGCAACATATTATCATCTTAATCACTGTGTATGTCACATCTTTTCCGCTATAAAACTATTCTTCGTTTTCTACAGTGTATTTTTGGGCAGGAAATCACTATCTCCAGCTCACACTTAAGGAGTGGGGAATTATGCTCCATTTCCTGAGGGCAGAGTATCTACAGAAATTATTTGAAATTTTTCCACATAGGACATTTGTATCCCCCATTTTTAAATTATCATATAATGTATTATTTGCTTCAGGGGTACAGGTCTGCAAATCATCAGTCTTACACAATTCACAGCACTCACCATAGCACACAGCCTCCCAATGTCCATAACCCAGCCCCCTATCCCTCCCCCCGTGCCCCCCCATAACCCTCAGTTTGTTTCCTGAGATAAAGAGTCTTTTATGGTTTGTCTCCCTCCTGATCCCATTTTTTTCCCTCCCTACCCCCCATGACTCCCCCACCCTGTCTTTCAAACTCCTCAAATCAGAGAGATCATATGATAATTGTCTTTCTCTGATTGACTTATTTTGGTTATCATAATACCCTCTAGTTCCATCTATGTCATTGCAAATGGTAAGATTTCGTTTTTGCTGGCTGCATAGTATTCCATTGTATATAAAGCCTGCATCTTCTTTATCCATTTATCTTTTGATGGACATCTAGGTTCTTTCCATAGTTTGGATGTTGTGGACATTGCTATTATAAACATTAGGGTGCACGTGCCCTTTCAGATCACTACAGTTCTATCTTTAGGTAAATACCCAGTAGTGTGATTGCTGGGTCGTAGGGTAGCTCTATTTTCAATTTTTGAGGAACCTCCATACTGTTTTCCAGAGTGGCTGCACCAGCTTGCATTCCCACCAACAGTGTAGGAGGGTTCCCCTTTCTCTGCATCCTTGCCAACATCTGCCGTTTCCTGACTTGTTAATTTTAGCCATTCTAGGACTGGTGTAAGGTAGTATCTCATTGTGGTTTTGATTTGTATTTCCCTGATGCCAAGTGATATGGAGCACTTTTTCATGTATCTGTTGGCCATCTGGATGTCTTCATTGCAGAAATGTCTGTTCATGTCTTCTGCCCATTTCTTGATTGGATTATTTGTTCTTTGGGTGTTGAGTTTGATAAGTTCTTTATCCTCCATTTTTTAAATTTATGTAATCATTTATTTATGTCAATGTAGACTCCAGAGTATTTATTTTATATTTTGGGTTGTAATCCAGTACTTCTTTATTTTGTTGTTCAAACTGATCTAGGTTTGGCCATTGAGAACTCTTTCATTTGGCTCCTGTGTCCCTTGGCATAGTCCCATCAGAGATGGGGGGGGGGTTGAGCAATTCCTTCCTTTATGGCACGGTAAGATGCTGTAAGCTTATCTTGGATATTTCTTGCCCCAGGTGTAGAATCACCCATTTCTTTAAAGATCCTTGGTTCTTGTTATTGGAAGATGGTATTAGAAACCAAGATCTGGGCACTAGGTGTGCTTGTTGCTACTGGGGTGTTGTTGCATCTAGGTCTTCTCGCTGACAGAGCAAGGATGTGTGTGTGTGTGTGTGTGTGTACTAACCCATGTGTGTAAGTAGATCTCTAAATATTTCTGTGTGTAACCATCTGTATCTGTGTTAAGCTACACATGAGTTCATACTGGTGTTCTCTACTCTATTACCATATGGATTATTCTAGCCTTTCCTGTTTCTTATCTGCAAACTCCCAGTCTACCACTGAAGAATCTGGATTTCACCCTCTGCCATCCTTTTACTGTTCAGTTCTAGAATCTCTAAAGAGCAATATGAGAATTGCTAACTCGTTCACCTATAGGAAACAACTTTATCAACAAAAGTACAGTGCTTACATGCAGTCCTTTATGCAGGTCAGCACCTTTACTCCAACCCCCTCCAGTGAGGTTGTTTCATGTATTAGTAATACATTAGTGGGGTTTTTTTTGGGGGGGGGGCTCACAGTCTGTATTCCATCATAGGATTTTCCCAACATCCTAAACAATTTTTTTTAATTTGCACACTGTAAATTCCTATAGGTTTTGACAAATGAAGAATGTCATGTATCCATCATTTAAGTATTATAGTAGTAGTATAGTTTCACAGCCCTAAAAAATCCCTTTTACTTCATCCATTTAACTCTTTAGTTGGACTTATACAGTAAGTAGCATTTCCAGACTGAGTTATTTCAATTAGCACTATGCATTTAAGGTTCATCCATATCTTTTGATGGCTTGATAGCTAATTTTCAAATACCAGATAATATTTCATTTATGATCATAGCACAATTTATTTGTTTACCTATTGAAGGATATCTTAGTTGTTTCTACATTTGTCAAATGTAAATAAAACTGCTATAAATATGTCTATGTAGGTTTTGTTTGGGCATAAGTTTTCAAATCAGTTGGGTAGATACCTAAGAGCACAATTGCTAGATCCACGTGGTAAGGCTATGATTAGCTTTGTGAGAAACTGCCAATCTACCTTCCAAAGTGGCTGCACTATTTTGCATTCCTACCAGCAATAAATGAAATTTCCTGTTGCTCCACATCCTTGACAGCATTTGGTATGGTCAGCGGTTTGGATTCTAGCCATTCTAATAGCCGTGTAATGGTATCTTGTTTTAATTTGAAATTCCCTAATGGCATATGATGTTCAGCACCCTTTCATATACTCATTTCCCATCTGTATATTTTCTGTCTATTTAGATGTTTTGCCCATTTTAAAAATTGGTTCTCTATTTCATTTTTAATTGCATTTTATTTTGCCTAAGGATGTAATTTTTAAAAGATCTCTTTGGCAAAATTAACTTTTTCTTTTTAAGTTCTCTTTCATCTCCTAAATTTCTGTCTTTCCTCTAGAGTCTGTTTTTTCTTTCTTTATTTGGGTTTTTTACTTTCACATCAAGGATTTTCTTCAAATATCCAGTGAGTCTTAGTTCATATTTTTTCCTTTAAACCATCTTATTGTGGAAAATAAGTAATGCATGTACAGAAAAAAGAAAGCATGAAAACAAGTGTTCAACTGAATGAATTTTTGTTCAAATCAAGAAATAGAACATTGCCGGAACCCTAGAAACTTTCTGTATATATGCCTCTTGCCTGTCATTATATTCTAACTTCCTCTCTACCAGCTTATTAATATCCCAGCTAGCCATAATTGTCTCCTTTAAAAAAATAGTTTTGACACCATGCAAATGTGCATGTATAAATACTATATTTGGGTATTCAGTCATTTTTTTTAAATTTAAGAAGGAGGTAATTTTTTTAAATACAGGGAAAGCCATATGCATTGACAAAGCCCACTGATTGGCAGGCTTTGCTTTAGGGTCATGAGGCAAAAGCCAGTTTTACCAGCAATACCAGAATGAAAACACTTAACCCTTAATGATGGCCTTTGGTTTCTAAGACAAATATGGACCTGATGTTAAGTCCTTACAGTCAGGGACTGGCCCATAGTGAGCTTTGAGGCTCTTTTTATGAGGAGGGCTATTCTATGCTTAGTTAAAGCATTTGTTTGCAACTGTACCTTCTAGGATAAATATGACTAAGGGATGAAGCCATTAAGCCCTTTGAGTGGTCCAGCCTTAACAATATCCTAATTACAAAGGATCACTGGCAAGTGGGAGAAAACTTGTCAAGAGATAAGGGGAGTCCCACATGTATCATTCAATCCAATCATAAAGAAAGTGGGGTCAACCGTTATCTCCACAACTCCATAGTTAATCCTATGGAGTGGGGTATGCTGGCTTTTAGGCAATTTCATTATCCCAGCCACACACGAGGTGATAGTTAAGTTATACAATTGTTGGGGAATCAATCCCATTTTCCAGTTGTTTAAACAGTTATGTGCCCATGGGGTTCTGTTATTATCCCTACAGAATATTAAGCAAGATCATCTAAATGAGCTATTGTGCAACTTCTCTGAAGTTTGCCTCAGGTTGTCTAGCTTAGGTAAACAACAAACATTAAAAGACAATCAAATCTAGAACTTAACATCCACAAAAGTGTGTTATTGAAACATAATTTTTCTCTCTAAAATAACCCTCATTTCCAGAAATGGCCAAATCCGGTCTGAATTATTTGAAAAACAAGTCCAGTTTTAACAAACTTGGCCTAATTATTTACATAAGCTCAGCAAGAACACTGAGTGATCATATAGATCTTTTAGAATCTGCTTTGCTGGAACTTCTTATAAGGAATCTCTAGGTTGAACTTTTAGTTGCCTCTCCAGGCCAGAAGCCAAGCCAAGTACTTGTCATTAGACATGTCTGCAATACCTGTCAATTTAGGTGAATTCCTCTTCGTGAGGTCCCCAAAGTATCCTGAGGTTTCTGCACCTGCCAGGAAGTGACATCCTTTACTCACCTGATGAGGCTGCCAGGAACTCTGTAAGTAAGGTATCAGACCAACAGTTCCAAGGGGCTTTATGACTCTAGGTTTCATAAAGTCAACCTTAGTTCCTTAAAGCTGTCTGGTCATATCTTAGTCTATGCATGTCTTTCTCAAATATGACGTTCCAGTCAAAGCCTTGGTAAAATAACCAATGTTTCCTATAGTGTCCTGTTATAAGGAGAACACATTCTTATTGAACTTATACAAATGACTGATTGCCATGGAAGAATACTGAGACCTTTTGAGTTTCAGAGGATTCAGATAGAGAGAAAAGTTAAATTCTTTGATTTGTTTACAAATGAATATTTTTAATTTTTCTTAGTCTGGAAGAGTAAACATTAGAGAGCGAGCAATGTCTAAAATAAGAGACATAACACTATAATCTTTTAGTTCGGCTAGTCCCATGTTACTAATTCTGGTTTAGTTTGAATGCAACTTTAGTTAGTTCTGGAAATTCTTACCCATTTCAGTTTTAGGATTTTCAAATATATCAAATATCTGTATTTGTCCTGAAAGTCCTTTATATGGATCTCCTTTAAGGTGAAACTCATTTTACATGAGAATTAAAACAATTATAAATGACAAAAACTCAGAATAGATATGGTTAAAGAGTTGATGAGATTAGAGTTTACAATATAGCTGGCAAGGAAATCAGGTTATTTCTGTGGCACAGAACATTTCAATAATTAAAATACCAAGGGATGACCTTATCAAAACATTAAAACTCTAGGAAATGTATAGAACCTCTAGAATAGTTATAGCATTTTCCCAAATGTAACCCAAGGTTTATCATTTGTTTAGCAGTACTTCCTGAGTAACTTAGGACAAGGAAGAGCCTAATAAGTTATAGAGATTTCATTTACAATTTAAATCTTGTCAACATTTGCTAAAATCTTATAAAGTTTTAAGGCACATATCTAAATATAATTAAGGATTTTAAGACCTGGAATATGCAAAATGTGGAAAATGGTTTTTCTGAACAGGCAAAGAGGAAACAACTATTTACATTTTCTTCCTAACAGCAGATTTAAGAAAACTGTCTTTCTGAATGGAGACAATTTTAATCTTATACCAACATACATTTAAAACCCATTCATTTCAATCTTAGTCAGTCCTGACCACATCTAAAACTTTTTCTGAGGATTTCCCTTCACAAACCTTCTACTTTCTTTCTTTTACTTTTAGATTTTGTCCCAAGCCATTTCTTTCCAAATAACCATCTCATTTAGAACAAAATTGCCTTTTATCTTTAACAAAATGCATTCCCATTCCTTATCTTTCTTCCATACCTACTTTTCCACATACAGAGTTGTTTCCCTTATTTCCATTAGTCCTAGTTACAGTTAGAATTTTGTACTCTTAGAAACACCTTAGTCTCTAGTAAGTTAAGTATTAATTGTGAACTGTTGCAACAGAATTTTTTTAGATGGCAAATTTATGAATCAGTTAAGCACAAAACGTGTTTACCAACAGATTTAAATATTCTTTTTTTTCTTTGCTGTAAGAAGTCAAAACCACAAACCTACATCCAGTAATTAATGACTTAGCATTTTATCCTATTTGAAAGACCTATATGTCCAATTAATTTAATTCCATTTGTCATCCAAGCAAAACTTTATAAACTTTCAGGTTACCAAAGAGTTTGAAAGCTGTATTAACAATTACCCAACAATTACCAAAAAACTCTGAGATAGACAATGAACCATCAGTTCAGTCATCTTTTTGACGAACAACCCAACAGAGTTAACACAAGGTTATTTGACCTTCAGTAAACCTTGATAGAATAAAAGTTTCACATTTACTGCTGTAACTTCAAAGACATGTCTATTTTGATTAAACCAACAAACTTAACTTAGTTTAAATATTGATTTATGTTCCACCTGGGCCCACCCCATTTTCAGTATTTACCTGAGACACAGGTGGGGAAATCTGGAGTGGGAGGTGTTAGGTCCAGGGGATGCTCTTCTTGCTCCTTGACAGTTAAGAGAGAAGGAGCCTTGGTGCATGGTCTAGAGGCTGGTCATGCAGGCTGCACGCACATTGGTGCAGAAACAGGAGAAGGGGGAGACAGAAGAAACACAGTGCTGCCAGGAGGCAGAGAAAGGATTCCCGGTTTTAGAGCTCATCAGCCCCAACAGAGGAGCAGACGCCATGATTTCCTGCCAACAAGGGGGGAGGGGCCAGGCAGTCCACGTCTGGCCAGAGAAGACAGGGAATTTCCTTGAAACAAAGGAAGTTTCAGCAGCTGCTTGGAATATTCCTTAAAGTCTCCTCTTGAGTTAAACCCCAGTTGGCTCCAGTTAAAGCCATTAACACAGGAAATGAGTGAGGGAGAAGTCCCCACATCTATTAGGAGGAACAGAGAGAGAGATAAAGTCAGAGTCCCTTTTGCTAGGGATGGCCTGTGTATCCTCTGGCATCCTGGGTTTACTAGGAGAAGGCTTATTTATCTAATTATCATCCAAAAGGTCAGGAGGGAGTTTACTAGCTGACTCATTTGGGCAAACACATTCTGCAAAAGGCCCTTGGGTCGGGGTCCTGGTGGAGAGCAATGAAGGCCTAGGTATGAGCAAAGAAGGTATCCTAGGTCCATTTGCCCTGTTTCCTGCAGAGAAGGAATAGATCCTATGGAGGCCATGCAGTGTTACAGGAGCTCAGTCCTTTCCTAAGTTTTGCAATCCAAATTATTTCCAGTGGGTTAAAAGGCACGCCAAGGTAGAGTCCTTGGGAACTGAAGAAGCCTACTGAGGTCATGCTCCCAGAAATGTAAAGAAGGTCCATTACCAAATCCCCCCCGACTCCTGGGTGTCATCCCACACAGGATATGTCAGAGGTTCCCATGTGTCAAAAGCGACCAGAGGTGTCCCTCAAGACATCACTATT
Organism: Lontra canadensis; assembly: GCF_010015895.1. Lineage (NCBI taxonomy): Eukaryota > Metazoa > Chordata > Mammalia > Carnivora > Mustelidae > Lontra > Lontra canadensis. The sequence goes on along the minus strand of NW_022631130.1, from coordinate 380,842 downwards.
GATCATGATCCTGCCTTCCCTGGGAAGGCATTCCTGCCATAAAAGGCCCTGGAGAAGTGCCGGTGTCCCTCCTCTTCCCCATCACATCCTAGGCTGCCAGTGTGTGCCTGGTGAATGAACCAAAATACTGTGCCATGCCATGCCATCGTCTGTCCTGAAGATTGCGTATTATTTTGCCATTTTAACCCATGGAAATGCTAGAAAAGTTTGGCAAGGGGAAATTTACCCAATTTTGTAGCTTTAAGTAGTTTGTAGAAGACACTGACAAGAGACAATAAAGACTGAAATCCATCATGGTCTATGTGACATTCCAAAACATGTGGGCCTTGCAGCCAACTTCCCCAGGAAACAGTCCCCAGTTGTGTTTTAATTCAATTGGGTACTGGTTTTGGCCGGCTCTCCATGGAGGTCCTGTGGCCAGAAGTTGCTAGACCAGGGATGTGGAGGGGATCACATTAGATCAAACAGGAGGAAACCTCACATGGGAGTCTTAAGATTGGCAGCTGTCCTGGTGACTTAGGTGGCTGTCCCATGCCCAAGAGAGACAACTTTATGTAAGAACAGGAATAAAGAGAAGGCATCAAGTTTCTGGGTCTTATTACCATTCTAGCCAGGGTACTGACTTCCAGCCAAAAGGCAGACTTTCTCCTCCCCATAGAGTAGTCATGGGCTAGAGGATTACAGCCTGAGCAATCAACATGCAAGTGTTCCAATAAGACCATACTCCTTGAAAAGCCCCTGAAATGAGAGTAAGGGAAGAAGAGAGAAAGTACTCACCAATTTTGCACCGAAGCTCAGAGACCAAATGTAAATATTCACAGCCCCACGTTGGGTGCCAAATGATGAAGTTCTAGAATATAGGTGATGTTTGGTGGGGTGAGGTCTGGAGCCAATGACCAAAAAGAATTCTTGAGACATCTTTGGTGTAAAATGGTGGTTTATTAAAGCATGGGACAGGACCCATGGGAAGGAAGGACCATGGGTTGGAGGAAGGTAAGGGAAAGGGAGGTTTCAATAGAACTTTCATATGCTAAAGAGGACCTACAAGATACCAGATACCAGAGGCCTTGCCATTGCTAAGGTCATTTTGCCCTCTAGCAAGATATTAACATTAAGATAGATGGGAGATTCTCAAAGAATGTCACGTATGTCCCACTCAGGAGTGGGGGGGGGGGGTTTGCAAGGTGTCGGCCTTTTGCTTTGTCCTCAGCCAGCCTTCTGTTCCCTCATCAATGCCACACTAAATTGACATGGCAGTGTTCCAAATTTTTGAGTTCCAACCACTAAGGCTGTCCATGATCATTTTGCCATTTGATTGTCCCACTGACTGGATGGACCCCATATCAATTTCTTCATCATTTCCAAAACTTCCACCCTGCCTTTTTTTTTTTTTTTTTTAAATCACCACTTATATTGAGTTCAAGAGATTTGGGGGCTAAATAGGAAAAAAGAAATGACCATGAAGTAGCAACAGCACACAGTGAGCTTTATTTGGGCAACACTGACAGGGTGGCATGTAGGGAATTCCCTTATCACATGAGGCCATCCAGAGTCTTCAATACAGGGACCACCTGCAAGGAGGGGGAAGGGCAAAAGAATTCCTGAGAAAGAGGAGAATTGAAGAGAGGATTTATGTGTCCACAAGGTGTTGCTTGGTGGCATAGCAGAGGGTATTTGAGTCAGAGATTTCCAGGGGTATTTTATCTGTGGCTAGTGGATGGTGGGTGCTGTATCCTGGGGTATGCAAAGTAGAAGGCTCCAAAAACTCATTTGAAACCCTATTTACCTCAGTTCATTTTTACTCAATACACCATGTTGTCTTCTAACAAAAAAATTACAAGTTGTATTAAAAGACAAGAAATATGGGGGAGGAGTCAAGATGGCAGAGAAGTAGCATGCTGAGACTACTTCAGGTAGCAGGAAATCAGCTAGATAGCTTATCTAAAGATTGCAAACACCTACAAATCCAACAGGAGATCAAAGAGAAGAAGAACAGCAATTCTAGAAACAGAAAATCAACCACTTTCTGAAAGGTAGGACTGGCGGAGAAGTGAATCCAAAGCGACGGGATGATAGACCACAGGGGGAGGGGCTGGCTCCCGGCCAGCGGCGGAGCAACGGAGCACAAAATCAGGACTTTTAAAAGTCTGTTCCGCTGAGGGACATCTCTCCAGAGGCTTAACCGGGGTGAAACCCACGCGGGGTCAGCGTGGCCTCAGGTCCTGCAGGGTCACAGAGGATCGGGGGTGTCTGAGTGTCGCAGAGCTTACAGGTATTAGAACGGGGAAGCCGGCTACAGAGACAGAGCCGAGGAGTGAGCTCACAGCTCGGGGTTACCTTGAACCGGTCGCAGGCACGGTCAGCTCGGAGCGCGGCCGGAGGCCAGCGTGACGGGAGTAATTGGGCGCTGTTCTCTGAGGGTGCACTGAGGAGTGGGGCCCCGGGCTCTCGGCTCCTCCAGGCTGGAGACTGGGAGGCCACCATCTTCATTCCCGTCCTCCAGAACTCTATGAAAAGCAGAAAGCGCTCAGGGAACAAAAGCTCTTGAAAACAAACCTGAGCGGATTACTCAGCCCGGCCCCTGGTAAGGGCGGTGCAATTCCGCCCAGGGCAAAGACACTTGAGAATCAGTACAACAGGCCCCTCCCCCAGAAGATCAACGAGAAATCCAGCCAGGACCAAGTTCACCTACCAAGGAGTACAGTTTCAATACCAAGGAGAGCAGCAGAATTCCAGAGGAGGAGAAAGCAAAGCACGGAACTCATGGCTTTCTCCCCATGATTCTTTAGCCTTGCAGTTAATTTAATTTTTTTTTTCTTTTTCAATTTTTTTTCTCTTCTTCTGCCAAATTTTTTTTAACTTTTACCCTTTTCTTTTTTAACGTTTTTAACTAGTTTATCTAATATATATATTTTTTCTTTTTTATATTTTTTTCTTTCTTCGTTTTATTTTTTTAATTGTTTCTTTTTTTTATTTCTTTCTGAACCTCTTTTTATCCCCTCTTTCCCCCCTCATGATTTGGGATCTCTTCTGATTTGGTTAAAGCATATTTTCCTGGGGTTGTTGCCACCCTTTTAGTATTTTACTTGCTCCTTCATATACTCTTATCTGGACAAAATGACAAAGCGGAAAAATTCACCACAAAAAAAAGAACAAGAGTCAGTACCAAAGGCGAGGGACCTAATCTATACAGACATTGATAATATGTCAGATCTAGAGTTCAGAATGACGATTCTCAAGGTTCTAGCAGGGCTCCAAAAAAACATGGAAGATATTAGATAAACCCTCTCAGGAGATATAAAAGCCCTTTCTGGAGAAATAAAAGAACAAAATCTAACCAAGTTGAAATTAAAAAAGCTATTAATGGGGTGCCTGGGTGGCTCAGTGGGTTAAGCCTCTGCCTTCGGCTCAGGTCATGATCTCGGGGTCCCGGGATCTAACCCCGCATCGGGCTCTCTGCTTGGCAGGGAGCCTGCTTCCCCGCCACCCCACCCCCCCGCCTGCCTCTCTGCCTACTTGTGATCTCTCTCTCTGTCAAATAAATAAATAAAATCTTTTTTTAAAAAAAGCTATTAATGAGGTGCAATAAAAAATGGAGGCTCTCACTGCTAGGATAAATGAGGCAGAAGAAAGAATTAGCGATATAGAAGACCAAATGACAGAGAATAAAGAAGCTGAGCAAAAGAGGGACAAACAGCTAGTGGACCATGAGGGGAGAATTTGAGAGATAAGTGACACCATAAGACGAAACAACATTAGAATAATTGGGATTCCAGAAGAAAAGAAAACAGAGAGGGGAGCAGAAGGTATATTGGAGAGAATTATTGGAGAGAATTTCCCCAATATGGCAAAGGGAACAAGCATCAAAATCCAGGAGGTTCAGAGAACCCCCCTCAAAATTAATAAGAATAGGTCCACACCCCGTCACCTAATAGTAAAATTTACAAGTCTTAGTGACAAAGAAAATCCTGAAAGCAGCCCGGGAAAAGAAGTCTGTAACATACAATGGTAAAAACATTAGATTGGCAGCAGATTTATCCACAGAGACCTGGCAGGCCAGAAAGAGCTGGCATGATATATTCAGAGCACTAAACGAGAAAAACATGCAGCCAAGAATACTATATCCAGCTAGGCTATCATTGAAAATAGAAGGAGAGATTAAAAGCTTCCAGGGCAAACAAAAACTGAAAGAATTTGCAAACACCAAACCAGCTCTACAGGAAATATTGAAAGGGGTCCTCTAAGTGAAGAGAGACCCTAAAAGTAGTAGATCAGAAAGGAACAGAGACAATATACAATAACAGTCACCTTACAGGCAATACAATGGCACTAAATTCATATCTCTCAATAGTTATCCTGAATGTTAATGGGCTAAATGCCCCAATCAAAAGACACAGGGTATCAGAATGGATAAAAAACAAAACCCACCTATATTTTGCCCACAAGAAACTCATTTTAAACCTGAAGACACCTCCAGATTTAAAGTGAGGGGGTGGAAAACAATCTACCATGCTAATGAACATCATAAGAAAGCAGGAGTGGCAATCCTTGTATCAGATCAATTGATTTTAAGCCAAAGACTATAATAAGAGATGAGGAAGGACACTATATCATACTCAAAGGATCTGTCCAACCAGAAGATCTAACAATTGTAAATATCTATGCCCCTAACGTGGGAGCAGCCAACTATATAAACCAATTAATAACAAAATCAAAGAAACACATCAACAATAATACAATAATAGTAGGGGACTTTAACCCTCCCCTCACTGAAATGGACAGATCATCCAAGCAAAAGGTCAACAAGGAAATGAAGGCCTTAAATGACATCCTGGACCAGATGGATATCACAGATATATTCAGAACATTTCATCCCAAAGCAACAGAATACACATTCTTCTCTAGTGCACATGGAACATTCTCCAGAATAGATCACATCCTCGGTCCTAAATCAGGTCTCAACCTGTATCAAAAGATCGGGATCACTCCCTGCATATTTTCAGACCACAATGCTCTGAAGCTAGAACTCAATCACAAGAGGAAATTCGGAAAGAACCCAAATACATGGAGACTAAACAGCATCCTTCTAAAGAATGAGTGGGTCAACCAGGGAATTTAAGAAGAATTGAAAAAATTCATGGAAACAAATGATAATGAAAATACAACAGTTCAAAATCTGTGGGACACAACAAAGGCAGTCCTGAGAGGAAAATATACAGCGGTACAAGCCTTTCTCAAGAAACAAGAAAGGTCTCAGGTACACAACCTAACCCTACACCTAAAGGAGCTGGAGAAAGAACAAGAAAGAACCCCTAAACCCAGCAGAAGAAGAGAAATCATAAAGTCAGAGCAGAAATCAATGAAATAGAAACCAAAAAAACAATAGAACAAATCAACGAAACTAGGAGCTGGTTCTTTGAAAGAATTAGTAAGATTGATAAACCCCTGGCCAGACTTATCAAAAAGAAAAGAGAAAGGACCCAAATAAATAAAATCATGAATGAAAGAGGAGAGATCACAGCTAACACCAAAGAAATACAGACAATTATAAGAACATACTATGAGCAACTCTACGCCAACAAATTTGACAATCTGGAAGAAATGGATGCATTCCTAGAGACATATAAACTACCACAACTGAACCAGGAAGAAATAGAAAGCCTGAACAGACCCATAACCAGTAAGGAGATTGAAACAGTCATCAAAAATCTCCAAACAAACAAAAGCCCAGGGCCGGACGGCTTCCCGGGGGAATTCTACCAAACATTTAAAGAGAACTAATTCCTATTCTCCTGAAACTGTTCCAAAAAATAGAAATGGAACGAAAACTTCCAAACTTTATGACATATCAAACTTTACGAGGCCAGCATCACCTTGATCCCAAAACCAGACAAGGATCCTATCAAAAAAGAGAACTACAGACCAATATCCTTGATGAACACAGATGCAAAAATTATCACCAAAATACTAGCCAATAGGATTCAACAGTACATTAAAAGGATTATTCACCATGACCAAGTGGGATTTATTCCAGGGCTGCAAGTTTGGTTCAACATCCGCAAATCAATCAATGTGATACAACACATTAATAAAAGAAAGAACAAGAACCATATGATACTCTCCATAGATGCTGAAAAAGCATTTGACAAAGTACAGCATCCCTTCCTGATCAAAACTCTTCAAAGTGTAGGGATAGAGGGCACATACCTCAATATTATCAAAGCCATCTATGAAAAACCCACCGCAAATATCATTCTCAATGGAGAAAAACTGAAATCTTTTCCGCTAAGGTCAGGAACACGGCAGGGATGTCCGTTATCACCACTGCTATTCAACATAGTACTAGAAGTCCTGGCCTCAGCAATCAGACAACAAAAGGAAATTAAAGGCATCCAAATCGGCAAAGAAGAAGTAAAACTATCACTCTTTGCAGATGATATGATACTATATGGGGAAAACCCAAAAGACTCCACTCCAAAACTGCTTGAACTTGTACAGGAATTCAGTAAAGTGTCAGGATATAAAATCAATGTACAGAAATCAGTTGCATTTCTCTACACCAACAACAAGACAGAAGAAAGAGAAATTAAGGAGTCAATCCCATTTACAATTGCACCCAAAACTATAAGATACCTAGAAATAAACCTAACCAAAGAGGCTAAGAATCTATACTCAGAAAACTATAAAGTACTCATGAAAGAAATTGAGGAAGACACAAAGAAATGGAAAAATGTTCCATGCTCCTGGATTGGAAGAATAAATATTGTGAAAATGTCTATGCTACCTAAAGCAAGCTACACATTTAATGCAATTCCTATCAAAATACCATCCATTTTTTTTTCAAAGAAATGGAACAAATAATCCTAAAATTTATATGGAACCAGAGAAGACCTCGAATAGCCAAAGGAATATTGAAAAAGAAAGCCAAAGTTGGTGGCATCACAATTCCGGACTTCAAGCTCTATTACAAAGCTGTCATCATCAAGACAGCATGGTACTGGCACAAAAACAGACACATAGATCAATGGAACAGAATAGAGAGCCCAGAAATAGACCCTCAATGCTATGGTCAACTAATCTTCGACAAAGCAGGAAAGACTGTCCAATGGAAAAAAGACAGCCTCTTCAATAAATGGCATTGGGAAAATTGGACAGCCACATGCAGAAAAATGAAATTAGACCATTTCCTTACACCACACACGAAAATAGACTCAAAATGGATGAAGGACCTCAATGTGAGAAAAGAATCCATCAAAATCCTTGAGGAGAACACAGGCAGCAACCTCTTCGACCTCAGCCGCAGCAACATCTGCCTAGGAACATCGCCAAAGGCAAGGGAAGTAAGGGCAAAAATGAACTATTGGGATTTTATCAAGATCAAAAGCTTTTGCACAGCAAAGGAAACAGTTAACAAAACCAAAAGACAACTGACAGAATGGGAGAAGATATTTGCAAACGACATATCAGATAAAGGGCTAGTGTCCAGAATCTATAAAGAACTTAGCAAACTCAACACCCAAAGAACAAATAATCCAATCAAGAAATGGGCAGAAGACATGAACAGACATTTCTGCAAAGAAGACATCCAGATGGCCAACAGACACATGAAAAAGTGCTCCATATCACTCGGCATCAGGGAAATACAAATCAAAACCACAATGAGATACCACCTCACACCAGTCAGAATGGCTAAAATTAACAAGTCAGGAAATGACAGATGCTGGCGAGGATGCGGAGAAAGGGGAACCCTCCTACACTGTTGGTGGGAATGCAAGCTGGTGCAACCACTCTGGAAAACAGCATGGAGGTTCCTCAAAATGTTGAAAATAGAACTACCCTATGACCCAGCAATTGCACTTCTGGGTATTTACCCTAAAGATACAAACGTAGTGATCCGAAGGGGCACGTGCACCCGAATGTTTATAGCTAGCAATGTCTATGATAGCCAAACTATGGAAAGAACCTAGATGTCCATCAACAGACAAATGGATAAAGAAGAGGTGGTATATATATACAATGGAATACTATGCAGCCATCAAAAGAAATGAAATCTTTCCATTTGTGACGACGTGGATGGAACTAGAGGGTATCATGCTTAGCAAAATAAGTCAATCGGAGAAAGACAACTACTATCATATGATCTCCCTGATATGAGGGAGAGGAGATGCAACATGGGGGGTTAAGGGGGTAGGAGAAGAGTAAATGAAACAAGATGGGATTGGGAGGGAGACAAACCATAAGTGACCCTTAATCTCACAAAACAAACTGAGGGTTGATAGGGGGAGGGAGGTTGGGTGGGGTGGGATTATGGACATTGGGGAGGGTATGTGCTATGGTGAGTGCTGTGAAGTGTGTAAACCTGGCGATTCACAGACCTGTACCCCTGGGGATAAAAATGTATTATATGTTTATAAAAAAAAAAAAAGAAAGAAATACATTTTGAAGAGACAGCAAGGATCAGAATAAGACTCAGTTATGGCAGAGATATTGAAACTGCCAAACTGGGAATTTAAAACAACATGACTCATATGCTAACATCTTTAATGGAAAAAGTGGATAATGTGCAAGAACAAGTGGGCAATATAAGCAGAGAGACGGAAAAAAATGGATATACTAGGAATCAAAAAAACACTGTAATATTGTTGGTGGGAATGCAAGCTGTTTTCCATGCAGCTTTTCCATATGCATCTTCCTCAAAAAGTTGAAAATAGAGCTACCCTATGACCCAGCAATCACACTACTGGGTAATTACCCTGAAGATACAAAAGTAGTGATCCGAAGGGGCATGTGCTCCCAAATGTTTATAGGAGCAATGTCCACAATAGCCAAACTATGGAAAGAACCTAGATGTCCATCAACAGATGAATGGATAAAGAAGATGTGGGCTTTATGTACAATGGAATACTATGCAGCCATCAGAGAAATGAAATCTTATCATTTGCAACGAGGTGGATGGAACTAGAGGGTATTATGCTAACCAAAATAAGTCAATTGGAGAAAGAAAATTATCATATGATCTCACTGATATGAGGAATTTGTGAGGCAGGGTGGGGGTTCGTGGGGGGTAGGGAGGGAAAAATGAAACAAGATGGGATCAGGAGGGAGACAAACCATAAGAGACTCTTAATCTCAGGAAACAAACAGGGTTGCTGGGGGAGTGTGGGGGAAGTGATAGGGTGGCTGGGTTATGGACATTGGGGAGGGTGTGTGTTATGGTGAGCACTGTGAATTGTGTGGGACTGATGATTCACAGACCTATACCCCTGAAACAAATAATACATTATTTGTTAATTTAAAAATAAATTTTAAAAAACTACTGTAATAAAAATGAAAAATGCCTTTGATGAACTCATTAATAGATTGGACACTAGCCCAGGAAAGATTCAATCAGCTTAAACATACATCAATAGAAACTTCCAAAACTGAAATGCAAAGAGAAACAAGAATGAAAAGATGGAACAGAATATCCAAGAACCATGGGAAAAATCCAAAAAGTGTAACATATACATAATGGGAATACCAAAATAAGAAAGGAGAAAGAAAGAAAGAAAGAAAGAAAGAAAGAAAGAAAGAAAGAAAGAAAGAAAGAAAGAAAGAGATACAGTTGAAGTAATAATGATTAAGAATTTTTCAAAATTAATTTCTGATACCAAGTCACAGATACAGAACACCAAGTTTAATAAATACCAAAAATATATATCTAGGCATACATTTCAAACCACAGAAATCAAATGCAAAGAGAAAATTTTGAAAGAAGCCAGAGGGGAAAAACACTTTACCTATACAGAAACAAGGGTATGAATGACATCAAACTTCTGGGGCTCCTGGGTGGCTCAGTCATTAAGCATCTGCCTTCAGGTCAGGTCATGATCCCAGGGTCCTGGGATCAAGTCCCAAATTGGGCTCCCTGCTCTGTGAGAAGCCTGCTGCTCCCTCTCCAACTCCCCCTGCTTGTGTTTCCTCTCTTGCTGTGTCTTTCTCTGTCAAATAAATAAATAAAATCTAAAAAAAAAAAAAAAAGAATTACATCAAGCTTCTTTTCAGAAACTATGCAAGCAAGAAGAAAGTGATATGAAATATTTAAACTGTTGAAAGAAAAGAACTACCAATCTAGAATTCCATATTCAGCAAATTATCCCTGAAAGATGAAGGAGAAATAGAGACCTCCTTTGAAAAAAATTGACAGAAGTTGTCACCAGTACACTTGCCTTGCAAGAAATGTTAAATTCTTCACAGAGAAGGAAATGTATGTAAGTCAGAAAGTCAAATCTACGTAAAGGAAGGAAAGAAATAAATCAAGGTAAAATAAAAATTTTAAATCTTACTTTATTTTTAAAATTGGAGTATAAAATCTTTAAAAAATAATAAAAAGTAAAATTGGAGTATAATTAACATACGGTGTTTTATTAGTTGCAGATGTACAACATGGTGATTTGACAATTCTATATGTTATTACTGACTACAGTGCCTAGGCTGTACTTCTCATCCCTATGACTTACTTACTTTGTAACTGAAAGTTTGTGCTTCTCAATTCCCTTCAGCTATTTTACCCACTCTCCACTCCTTCCACTCTGGCAACCACTAGTTTGTTTTCCGTATTTATGATATTGTTTCTGTGTGTGTGTGTGTGTGTGTGTGTGTGTGTTTTGTTTTTTAGATTCCATATATAAGTGAAGTCATTGTATTTGTCTTTCTCTGACTTATTTCATTAGGATAATATACTCTATGGCCATCCATGTTCTTATGGATGGCAAGATTTCATTCTTTTTTATGGCTGAATAATGTTTCCAGAGTGGCTGTACCAATTTACATTCCCACCAATAGTGCACAAGCGTTCCCTTTCCTCCATTCCTTGCCAACACTTGTTATTTCTTGTCTATATTAAAAGATTAATTATTTAATTTTTTAATTCCTAATTGATCTAGCAGGTAACCATTTGTTCCAAATAATAATAGTGATTGTAGCTTATGGATAAGAATGACTAAAATGTTTTAAAAGATGAGAGAGAGAAATTGGGACTACTCTGTTATAAGGTGTTCACACTCTCCATGAAGTGCTATAGTATTATTTGAAAGAGGATTTGGGTTAGATGCAAATGTATATTACAAACTCAAGGGAAACATAGTAAAAAAGTTTTCCTAGACAAATAAAACTAAAGGGATTCATGACCATTAAACCAGGCCTGCAAGAAATATTAAAAAGGATGCTTTGAGTGGAAAGGAAGGACCAAAAGTGACAAAAACAAGAAAGGATCAGAGAAAAACCTCCAGAAACAACAACAAAGCAAGTAAAATGGCAATAAATACATATCTTTCCAAGAAAGCCTAATTGATATGCTAAGAGAGAAGAAAAAGGGAATCATAAAAATGTTCAATTAAAATCACAAAAGGCAGAAAAATATTGCAAAGAAAAAAGAAACAAAGAGCAATGGCAATGAATAGAAAACAGATAAGGTCTACTTCATAGGTAAAGACAGAGACAGAGTTTGTCACCTGGGTGGCTCAGTTGGTTAAGCATGTGACTTCAGTTCAAGTCATGATCCCAGAGTCCAGGGATGGAGCCTCGCATTGGGCTCCCTGCTTAGTGGGGAGTCTGCTTCTCCCTCTCCCACTCCCCTGCTCATGCTCTCTCCCTCAAGTAAATAAATAAAATCTTCTAAAAAAAAGACAGAGAGTGACAGTAAAGAGGTAAAGACAGATATACCATGTCAAGACTAATCAAAAGAAAGCTAGGGTAGTTATATTAATTTCAGACAAAGCAGGCTTTTTTTTTAAAGCAGACTTTAGAGCAAGAAAATTATGAGGGTTAAGGAGAGGCTTATGTAATGATAAAAGGGTCAATTCTTTAAAAAGGCATGACAATACTTAACATGTTTGTACCTAACAACAGAGTGTCAAATTATGTGAAGCAAAAACTTGATAAACATGCAAAAAGAAATAGAAGAGTTCACTTTCATGGTTGGAGATTTCAAATTTCTTCTATAGTGATTGACAGATTCAGCAGGCATAAAATCAGTGAGGACATAGTTGAAATGAATAGTACCATTAATCAACTGGACCTAATTGACATCTCTAGAACACTTCATCCAATGACTGCAGTATACAAATTCTTCTCAAACTCATATGGAATTTTCACTAAGATAGACCACATTTTTGGCCATAGAACACACCTTAAAAACAGACTTTAAAAGAATAGAAATCATAGAATGTCTGTTTTCAGAATATGGTGGAATTCAACTAGAAATTAACACCAGAAAGATATTTTGTTAACCCCAAAATATTTGGAGATTAACAGCATATTGCTAAATACCACATGGATCAAAGAGTCTTAAGGGAAGTTTAAAATACTTTCAACTAAATGAAAATGAAAATTCAACTTAATCAAAATTTGTTAGATGTCAAGAAAAGTATTAGAGGGAAATTCAGAGCATAGGAGATCATCATTATTTGACTTCAATAATTACTATAAAGCTACAGTAATCAAGACAGTTTGGTATTAATTAACAGACAAATAGATCAATGGAAGAGAGTGAAGAGCCAGAAATAGATCTGTATAACTGTAGTGTATTTATTGTTGGCAAAGAAGCAAAGGCAATTTGATGGATAAAGGATAATCTTTTTCAACAAATGCTTTTGGAACAACTGGACATCCACATGCAAAAAAAATTAATATAGAGATAAACTATACATATATTCTTAAGACAAATATAATTTCCATTTATTTCATTTTTCTCCAGGAGTACAGGCCTGTGATTAATCATCTTACACAATACACAGCACTCACCGCAACACACACCCTCTCCAACGTCCATCACCCAGCCACACCATCCCCTCATCTACCTCCCCTCCAGCAACCCTCAGTTTGTTTCCTGAGATTAAGAGTCTCTTATGGTTTGTCTCCCTCTCTGGTTTCATTCCATTTCATTTTTTCCTGCCTCCCTCTATGATCCTCTGCCTTGTTTCTTAAAATCCACATATCAGTGGGATCTTATGAAAATTCTTTCTCTGACTGACTTAGTTCGCTTAACATAATACCCTCTATTTCCATCCACATCATTGTAAATGGCATGATTTTAATTTTTTGGTAGCTGCATAATATTCCACCATATATATGTGGTGGAATAATATATATATCCCACATGTTCTTTTTTTTAAGATTTTATTTATTTATTGGACAGAGAGAGAGATCACAAGTAGGCAGAGAGGCAGGCAGAGAGAGAGGGGGAAGCAGGCTCCCCGCTGAGCAGAGAGCCTGATGTGGGGCTCAACCCCAGGACCCTGAGATCATGACCCGAGCCGAAGACAGAGGCTCAACCCACTGACCCACCCAGGCGCCCCCCACATGTTCTTTATCCATTCTTCGGTTGATGGACATGTAGGCTCTTTCCATAGTTAGGCTATTGTGGACATTGCTCCTATAAACATTGGGGTGTAGGTGTCCTTTGGATCATTACATTTGTAACTTTAGGGTAAATACCCAGTAGCACAACTGCTGGGTTGTAGAGTAGCTCTATTTTCAACTTTCTGAGGAGCCTCCATACTGTTTTCCGAGTGGTTACAACAGCTTTCATTCCCACCAACAAAATGGGAATGGGTTCCCCTTTCTCCGAACCCTTGTCATCATCTGTCATTTCCTGACTTGTTAATTTTAGCCATTCTGCCTGTTGTGAGGTGGTATCTCATTGTGGTTTTGATTTGAATTTTCCTGATGCTGAGTGATGTTGAGCACTTTTTCATGTGTCTGTTGGCCATTTGGATGTCTTCTTTGGAGAAGTTCTTTATAGATTTTGGATGCTAGTCCTTTATCTGATATATCATTTGCAAATGTCTTCTCCCATTCTGTCAGTTGTCTTTTGGTTTTTTTGACTATTTCCTTTGCTGTTCAAAAGCTTTTTATCTTGATGATGTCCCAATAGTTCATTTTTGCCTTTGCCCTTGCCTTTGGAGACATGTCTAGAAGACGTTGCGATGCCTGGGGTTGAAGAGGTTGCTGCCTGTGTTCTCCTATAAGATTTTCATGAATTCCTGTCTCAATTTTAGGTCTTTCACCCATTTTGAGTCTATTTTTATGTGTGGTGTAAGAAAATGGTCCAGTTTCATTCTTCTGTGACTGTCCAATTTTCCCAACACCATTTGCTGAAGAGACTGTCTTTTTTCCATTGGATATTCTTCCCTGCTTTGTTGAAGATTAGTTGACCATAGAGTTGAGGGTCCATTTCTAGGCTCTCTATTCTGTTCCATTGATCTGTGTGTCTGTTTTTGTGCCAGCACCATACTGTCTTGATGATTACAGCTTTGTAATAGAGCTTGAAGTCTGGAATTGTGATGCCACCAGCTTTGGTTTTCTTTTTCAACATTCCTCTGCTATTCCTAGGCTATTCTGGGTCTTTTCTGATCCCATACAAATTTTAGGATTATTTGTTCTATAAAAAAAAGTTGATGGTATTTTGATAGGGATTGCATTGAATGCATAGATTGCTCTGGGTAGCATAGACATTTTAACAATACTTGCTCTTCCAATCCATGAGCATGGAATGTTTTTCCATTTCTTTGTGTCTTCCTCAATTTCTTTCATAAGTATTCTATACTTCTCTGAGTACAGATTCTTTGCCTCTTTGGTTAGATATATTCTTAGGTATCTTATGGTTTGGGGTGCAGCTTAAATGGGATTGACTCCTTAATTTCTCTTTCTTCTGTCTTGTTGTTGGTGTATAGAAATGCAACTGATTTCTGTACATTGGTTTTATATCCTGCCACTTTACTGAATTCCTGTATGAGTTCTAGAAGTTTTTGGGTGGTGTCTTTTGTATTTTCCACATAAAGTATCATATCATCTGCAAAGAGCAAGAGTTTGACTTCTTTGCAGATTTCGGATGCCTTTTCTTTCTTTCTTTCTTTCTTTCTTTCTTTCTTTCTTTCTTTCTTAAGATTTTATTTATTTATTTGACAGAGAGAGACACAGCAAGAGAGGGAACACAAGCAGGGGGAGTGGGAGAGGGAGAAGCAGGCTTTCCTCTGAGCAGGGAGCCCAATGCAGGGCTCAATCCCAGGACGCTGGGATCATGACCTGAGCCAAAGGCAGATGCTTAATGACTGAGCCACCCAGGCACCCCACCTTTTATTTCTTTTTGTTGTCTGACTGCTGAGGCTAGGACTTCTAGTACTATGTTGAGTAACAGTGGTGATAGTGGACATCTGTGCTGTGTTCCTGACCTTGGAGGAAAAGCTCTCAGTTGTTCCCCATTGAGAATGATATTTGCTGTGAGTTTTTCATAGATGGTTTTTATGATATTGAGGTATGTACCCTCTATCCCTACACTGCAGAGAGTTTTGATCAAGAAAGAATGCTGTACTTTGTCAAATGCTTTTTCTGCATCTATTGAGAGTATCATATCATTCTTGTTCTTTCTTTTATTAATGTAGTGTATCACATTGGTTGATTTGTGGATGTTGAACCAACCTTGTAGTGCAGGAATAAATTCCACTTGGTCGTGGTGAATAATCCTTTTAATGTACTGTTATATCCTATTGGCTAGTATTTTGGTGAGAATTTTTGCATCCATATTCATCAGGGATATTGGTCTATAATTCTCCTTTTTGATGGGGTCTCTGTCTGGTTTTGGGATCAAGATAATGCTGGCCTCATAAAATGAGTTTGGAAGTTTTTCCTTCCATTTCTATTTTTGGAACAGTTTTGGAGAATAGTTGTTAATAAATGTTTGGTAGCATTCCCCTGGGAAGCCATCTGGCCCTGGGTTCTTGTTTGTTGGGAGATTTTTGATTACTGCTTCAATTTCCTTGATGGTTATGGGTCTGTTCAGGTTTTCTATTTCTTCCCGGTTCAGTTTAGGTAATTTATACATCTCTAGGAATGCATCCATTTCTTCCAGATTGTCTAATTTGCTGACACATAATTGCTCATAATATGTTCTTATAATTGTTTGTATTTCTTTGGTGTTGGTTGTGATCTCTCCTCTTTCATTCATGATTTTATTAATTCTTTCTCTTTTCTTTTTGATAAGTCTGGCCAGGAGGTTATCAATCTTATTGATTATTTCAAAGGACCATCTCCTAGTTGTGTTGATCTGCTCTACTGTTCTTTTGGTTTCTATTTCATTGATTTTTGCTATAATCTTTATTATTTCTCTTCTCCTGCTGGGTTTAGGTTTTAGTTTTTGTTCTTTCTCCAGCTCCTTTAGGTGTAGGGTTAGGTTGTGTATTTGAGAAATTTCTTGTTTCTTGAGAAAGGCTTGTAGTGCTATATGGTTCCCTCTTAGGACCGCCTTTGCTGCATCTGAAAGGTCTTGAACAGTTGTGTTTTCATTTTCATTTGTTTTGATGAATTTTCAAAATTCTTTAATTTTCTGGTTTAATAGAATGCTCTTTAGCATCCATGTATTCAAGTTCTTTCCAACTTTCCTCTTGTGATTGAATTTGAGTTTCAAAGTATTGTTGGCCAAAAATATGCAGGGAATGATTCCAATCTTTTGGTACCAGTTGAGGCCTGATTTGTGACCCAGGATGTGATCTATTCTGGAAAATGTTCCATGTGCACTACAGAAGAATGTGTATTCTCTTGCTTTGGGAGGGAATATTCTGAATATATCTGTGAATTTCATCTGGTCCAGTGTGTCATTTAAAGCCCTTATTTCCTTTATTTATTTTTTTGTATTTTAAAGACTTATCTATTTGACAGAGAGAGAGACAGCAAGAGAGGGAACACAAGCTGGGGAAGTGGAAGAAGGAGAAGCAAGCTTTCTGCCAAGCAGGGAGCTCAATGCAGGGCTCCATCCCAGTACCCTGGGATCATGACCTGAGCCAAAGGCAGACACTTAACGACTGAGCCACCCAGGCACACCACCCCCTGTATTTCCTCTAAATATGATATAGTGTCTTTCCTCATCTCTTATTCCAGCCTTTGGCTTAAAATCTAAATAGTCTGATATAAGGATTGACACCCAAGCTTTCTTTTGATGACCATTGGTGTGATAAATTGTTTTCCACACCCTCACTTTAAATCTGGAGGTGTCTTTGAGTCTGAAAATGAGTCTCTTGCATATGGTATATTGACGGGTCTTGGTTTTGTTTTTGTTTTTGTTTTTGTCTTGTTTTTGTAATTTTATTTTCTTTTTCAGTGTTCCAAGATTCATTGTTTATGCACCACACCCAGTGCTCCATACAATACATGAAATCGGAGGGGGAGATGAACCATGAGGGTGTTGTTTTTTTAATCCAATCTGATATGTGTCTTTTGATTGGGGCATTTAGCTCACTTACATTCAGGATAAGTATTGAAAGATATGAATTTTGTGCCATCATATTGCCTATAAGTTGACTGTTACTGTATATTTTCTCTGTTCCTTTCTGGCCTATGCTATTATTGGGGTCTCTCTTGGCTTAGAGGACCCCTTTTAATATTTCTAATAGGGCTGGTTTGGTGATTGTAAATTCTTATAGTTTCTGTTTTCCCAGAAGCTTTTTATCTCTCTTCTATTTTCGGTGAAGGATTGAAAATAGATTTATCCAGCAAGGACAAAGTATTCTTGGCTGTGACCATACATCTTTTACAAAACTTAATTCAAAATGGATCATAGACTTAAACTCAAAACTCAAAACTATACAACATCTAGAAGATAATTTAGAAGAAAATCTGTGTGAACTTGGTTTGGGATGACTTTTCAAGTACAATGCCAAAAGCATGAACCAATAACTTAGACTTCTTTAAAATTAAAAACTGCTCTGCAAGATACACTGCTGAGACAATGAAAAGACAAGCTGCAAACTGGGAGAAACCCCCCATATATATTTATGTAACTGGTGCCCCAGTTTTGGTAATTGTAAATAAAGCTACTAAATACAGCTGCACACAGGGGCACCTGGGTGGCTCAATCAGTTAAGCATCCAACTCTTGATCTCAGCTTAGGTCTTGATCTCAGTGTTGTGAAATCAAGCTCCAGGTCGGGATCTGTTTTGGGCATGAAGTCTGCTTAAGATATTCCCCTTCCCTCTGTCCCTCCCCACACTTTCTCCCCTTCTATAGAAATAAAATAAAATAAAGTAAAATAAATAATTACCAAAACTTGGAAGCAACCAAGAATTCCTTCAAAACAAACCATGTGACATCCAATCAAATATTCTTCACTAATAAAAAGAAATGAGCTATCAAGCCATGAAAAGACATGGAGGAAACTTAAATGCATACTGCATAGTGAAAAAAGCCAATTTGAAAATGTTGCATACTGTATGATTCTAAGTATATGACATTTTGAGAGAGGCAAAAATATGGAGACAGCAAAAAACGTTAGTGGTTGCTAAGGCTTAGAGGAAGGGAGGGAAGGATGTGTTGGTGAACAACAGGAGATTTTTGGGGGGCAGTGAAACTATTTTCTGTGATACTGTAATGTTGAATACATGTCATTATACATTTCTCAAGACCCATACAATGTACAACCCAAAGACTGAGCTCTAATGTAAACCATGACTTTTGTTAATAATAATGTATCAATATTGACTCAACAGTTGTAACAAATGTACCATGCCAATGCAAGATGTTAATAAGAGTGGAACCTGGGATGGGGAGAGAGATATATGGGAACTCTCTGTCTCTTTCATTCCATTTTTCTGTATAACAAAAACTCCTTAAAAAGTTTGATAATATTTTCATTTTTTAAAAAGATTTTATTTATTTATTTGACACACACAGAGAGAGAAAGAGATCACAAGTAGGCAGAGCAACAGGCAGAGAGGGGGAAGCAGGGTCCCTGCCGAGCAGAGAGCCTGATGCAGGACTCAATCCCAAGACCCTGAGATCATGACCTGAGCCGAAGGCAGCAGCTTAACCCACTGAGCCACACAGGTGCCCCGCTTTCAGTTTTTAAAGTTTTCATTTTAGTTCCAGTTAGTTAACACAGTGTTACATTACTTTCAGGTGTACAATACAGTGATTCAACAAATCCACACATCACCTGGTGCTCATCACAAGTGCCCTCCTCAAAGCCCCATCATCTATTTCACCCATCCCCCACTCATCTCCCCTCTGGTAATCATCAGTTTGTTACATATAATTAAGAGTCTGTTTCTTGGTTTGTCTCCCATTCTTTTCCCCTCTTTGCTCATTCTTTTGTTTCTTAAACTTCCCATGTGTGAAATCATATAGTATTTGTCTTTCTCAGACTTATTTCACTTAGCATTATACTCTCTAGGTCCATCTATGTCAATTCAAATGGCAAGAATTTATTATTTTTTATGGCTGAATAAATAGTCCCATGTATATATATGCTACATCTTCTTTGTCCATTTATCAGTCAGTGGACACTTAGTCTGCTTCCATAATTTGGCTATTGTAAATAATACTGCAATAAACATAGGGGTACATGTATCCCTTTTGATTATTATTTTTTTAATTCTTTGGGTAAACACCCAGTAGTGAAATTGCTGGATCATAGGGTAGTTCTGTTTTTAACTTTTTTTTTTAAAGAATTATTTATTTATTTGACAGACAGAGATCACAAGCAGGCAGAGAGGCAGGCAGAGAGAGAGGAGGAAGCAGACTCCCCGCCAAGCAAAGAGCCCAATGCGGGGCTCGATCCCAGGACCCTGGGACAATGACCTGAGCTGAAGGCAGAGGCTTTAACCCACTGAGCCACCCAGGTGCCCCTGTTTTTAACTTTTTGAAGAACTCCATACTGTTTGCATTCCCATCAACAGTGCACCAGGGTTCCTTTTTCTCCATATCCTTGTCAACACCTGTTGTTTCCGGTATTGTTGATTTTCCTTTAGCATAATACTCTCTAGCTCCATACACATCATTGTAAATGGCGAGATTTCATTTTTTCTTATGGCTGAGTAATATTTCATTGCATATATACATGTGACATCTTCTTGATCCATTCTTCACTCAATAGACATTTAGGTTCTTTCCATACTTTGGCTATTGTTGATAATGCTGCTATAAACATCAGGTTGCATGCATCCCTTTGAATCAGTATTTTTGTATACTTTGGATAAATACCTAGTAGTATAGTTGTTGGATCATAGGTAATTCTATTTTTAACATTTTGAGGAACTTCCATACCCTTTTCTAGAGTGGCTGCACTAGTTTGCATCCCCACCAATTGTACAAGAGGGTTCCCCTTTCTCTGCATCCTCACCAACATTACTGTGTTGTTAATTTTAGTCATTCTGACAGGTGTGAGATGATATCTCATTGTAGTTTTGTTTGCCTTTCCCTGATGATAAGTGATGATGAGCATCTTTTCATGTGTCTGTTGGTTATCTGTATGACTTCTTTGAAGAAATGTCTATTCATGTCTTTTGCTAATTTTTTACATTGGGTTATTTGTTTTTTGGATGTTGACTTTGATAAATTTTTAATATATTTTGGATACTAATTCTTTATCAGATATGTCATTTGCAAATATCTTCTCCCACTCCATAGATTGTCCTTTAATTTTGTTGTTTTCTTTCTTGTGTAGAAGCTCTTTATGTTGATGAAGTTCCAATAGTTTATGCTGCTTTTGTTTCCCTTGCCTCTGGAGACCTGTCTAGAAAAAAAGGTGCTCTGGCCAATGTCAGAGATGTTACTGCCTGTGTTCTATGATTTTTATGCTTTCAGGTCTCACATTTATCCTCTTTGAATTTATTTTCATGTGTGGTGTAAGAAGTTGATCCAGTTTCATTCTTTTGCATGTTCCTGTCCAGTTTCCCGATATCATTTGTTGAAGAGACTGCTTTTTCCTGGATACTCTTTCTCGCTTTGTCAAAGATTAATTGACTGTGTAATTGTGGGCTCATTTCTGCATTTTCTATTCTGTTCCACTGATCTATGTGTCTGTATTTGTGCCAGTATTATACTATTTCGATTACTACAGCTCTTTCTGCTGCTTCATTATTGCTATATAGAAATGCAACAGATTTCTGTACATTGATTTTGTATCCTGCAGCTTTACTAAATTTGTTTATCAGTTCTAGCAGTTTTTTGGTGGAGTCTTTTGGGTTTTCTATATATATCACGTCATCTGCAAATAGTGACTATTTTGCTTCCTCCTTACTGATTTGGATGGCTTTATTTCTTTTTGTCGTCTGTTTGCTGTAGCTAGGAATTGTAGTACTGTGTTGAATAAAAGTGGTGAGAGTGGAGATCCTTCTCTTGCTCCTGACCTTAAAAGAAAATCTCTCAGTTTTTCCCCATTAAGGATCATGCTAGCTGTAGGCTTTTCATATATGGTCTTTACTATGTTGAGATATGTTCCCTCTAGACCTACTTTGTTGAGGTTTTTTATTACGAATAGATGTTGTCTTTTGTCAAATGCTTTTTCTGTGTCTATTGAAATGATCTAATGGTTCTTATCCTTTCTTTTATCACATTGACTGATTTGTGAATATTGATCCACCTTTGCAATGCAGAAATAAATCCCATTTGATTATGATGGATGATTTTTTTTTAATGTGTTATTGGGCACGCCTGGTGGCTCAGTTGGTTAAGTGGCTACCTTCGGCTCAGGTCATGATCCTGGGGTCCTGGGATCAAGTCCCTGCATCTGGATCCCTGCTCAGTGAGGAGTTTGCCTCTCCTTCTTGCTCTGCTCCTCACCACGCTTCTTGCTCAAACTCTCTCCTTCTCTCTCAAATAAATAAAATCTTTTTTTAAAAAGTATTTAAGTGTATTGTTGGATTAGATATGCTAGTATTTTGTTGAGAGTTTATGCATCTCTGCTCAACAGAAATATGGTCATGTAACCCTCTTTTGTGTGTGTGTGTGGTTTCTTTATCTGGTTTTAGTATTAGAGTAATGCAGCCTCATAGGATGAATTTGGAAGTTTTCCTTCCCTTTCTATTTTTTGGAATAGTTTGAGAAGAATAGGTATTAACTCTTCTTTAAATGTTTGTTAGAATTCGCCTGTGAAACCATCTGGCCCTAGACTTTTCTTTATTGGAAGTTTTTTGATTACTGATTCAATTTATTTGCTGGATGTCAGTCTCTCCAAATTTTCTTTTTCTTTCTGTTTCAGTTTTGGTAGGTTATATGTTTCTAGGAATTTATCCATTTCTTTCAGGTTGTGCAATTTGTTGGCATAT
Organism: Lontra canadensis; assembly: GCF_010015895.1. Taxonomy (NCBI): domain Eukaryota; kingdom Metazoa; phylum Chordata; class Mammalia; order Carnivora; family Mustelidae; genus Lontra; species Lontra canadensis. Next base: position 358,766 of record NW_022631130.1, on the reverse strand, counting down.
AATATTCTCTTATAATTGAATTTCTGTGGTATTAGTTGTTTTCCTCCTCTCTCACTTGTGATTTTATTTGAGTCCTTTCCCCTTTTTTCTTGATAAATCTGGCTAGGGTTTACCAATTCTATTGATTTTTTTCAAAGAAACAGGTCCTGGTTTCATTGATCTATTCTATTGTAGTTTTTTTTTTTATTTTGTTTTATTCTGTTTTTTGTTTTTATTTATCTCTGCTCTAATCTTTATCATTTCCTCCCTTCTTCCTATTTTAGGCTTCATTTTTTATTCTTTTTATAACTCCTTCAGGTGTAAGGTTAAGTTGAATATTTGAGATTTTTCTTACTTCTTGAGGTAGGCTTGTATTGCTATAAATATCTCTCTTAGCACAACTTGTGATGCATCTCAAAGGTTTTGGACCATTGTTTTCACTTTCACTTGTTTCCATGTACTTTTTAATTTCTTCTTTTATTTTATGATTGACCTATTCATTGTTTAGTAGCATGTTATTTAACCTCTATGTATTTGTGATCTTTTCAGGTTTTTTTCCTGTGTGACTTCTGGTTTCATAACATTGTGGTCAGAAAAGATGCATGGTATTCAGGCTCCAAACTCAACAGGGAGTCTGCTTCTCTCTCTCCCCCTGCCCTCCCCCATCATGCTCTCTCTCTCTCTCTCTCTAGCTCTCTCAAAATAAATAAAATCTTAAAAAAAAAAGAAAAGAAAAGATACATGGGATGATTTCTGTCTTCTTGAATTTGTTGAGGCTTGTTTTGTGGGCTAGTATGTGACCTATTCTAGAGAATGTTCCATTCCATTCCACTTGAAAATAATCTGTGTTCTTTACACATTGTATTCACCTCTGATTGGTTCTGTTTTATCTTTATGTTAAGGACCTCACTAATATCTTCCACTCTTTTCTCAAGTCTAGTGGATTTGTCTTATGATCATTGCTTGAAACACTCCATCAGTATGTTACTTCTATCTTTTTCACTTCAGTCCCTAGCTGTGGCTTTGTCCTTTTCTTGCATTTGGGACAAATTTCTCTTCTTCTCATTTTATTTAAGTCTCTATGCCTGTTTCTCTGTGTTAGAACAGTCAGCTACATCTTATGTTCCTGAGGGTAATGGCCTTATGGAAAAGAGGTCTTGTAGTGACCCTGAGATGTAGTATTCCCTGTTTCCCAGGCCTCGTGCTTCCAGGAGTGTTTCCAATGTGTGCTGCATGCACTCTGCTGTTTTGTCCTGGCTGCTTTATCCTTCAGGCCAGTTGTCAGCAAAGGCTCTCTTTGCCTGATGTGGGCAGTTTTTTTCCCTGGCCTGAATGTAGTGCATTTTAACTAGGTATGCTCCAGTCTGCTTGTGAAATGAGATCTGTCACCACCACCACAAGGACCAAGGCTCCACAAAACTACCAAATCTGGGTGTGTGATGTGAGCAGGAGTTTGGACCAGTCTTCTGGAGGAGGTGTCCCATGGTGCTGGGACTGAGGCAAGCATGACTAGGAAGGGTGGTTCCACCAGGGTGCAGGGGGGCAGGGCTTGGTATAAACAAGTTAGGTAGTGAGTGTCAGTGCTGTGCTGGTTCCCACAGGTGGCCCTATGCTTATGTGGAGGGGTGGGGGTAGAAAAATGGCACCTGCCATTTCCTTTGTTCCCAGAAGTATCTCTTCATGAACACTGCCTCTCTGGAACGTGGTCCAAAATGAGTAAATAACCTCCCCCTCTGTGTTCCAGGTGCTGTTCAGATTGCTGTTTCCACATTGTATGTCTACAGGCTGTTTGCACTGCCTTCTCTCCAAGAGCAGCCTTGAAGACTCTGAGCTCTCTCCATGCACCATGCCCACTGACCTTAACATTCCATGTTTAAGCCCAACTCGTTGTTAGACTCATGACATTTGGGCCCACTCACTTTCTGAGCCAATTGCTATGGGATTCATTTTCTCTGTGTGCTCCCTTGTGTGTTAGTTTCTCTCTTGCTTTTCTCCATAAGCACGATCTGTTTCTCTCCCAAACCATGTCTCTGCACTCCCTACCTTCTTCAAGGTGACCTCTTCTCTCCATTTATTTGCTTGTTTGTTTGTTTATAAAGATTTTATTTATTTATTTGAGAGAGAGAGTGAGAAAGATCATGGGGGTGGTGCTGAGGGAAAGAGAGAAACAGACTCCCTGCTGAGCAGGGAGCCCAATGTGGAGCTCAATCCCAAGGTCTGGGATCATGACTTGAGCTGAAGGCAGATGCTTAACCAACTGAACCACCAAGGTACGCCTCTTCTCTCCCTTTAGTTGTGGAGATTGTTTTGCCAGTCTTTTAGGATGGTTTGATAGTTATCTAGCTGTGTTCATGGGACAAGGTAGGCCTTGGGTCCTCCCACTCCACCACCATCTTCCATCTCTCCTATTAAATTTTTTAAACATGGCAGCCATTTTATTCCCCCTCCCTTCAATTAATTTGCTGATTTGGTGCATCTGGATGCTTGCCAGGAGACTGGAGTGTTTTTAAATGGTAGAACCTAATCTTCCTTAGTCTTTGGTATCTGGGAGACAAAGTCCTATCCAGAAAAAGGGCTTACTTAGCTCAAACAAAGTGCCCATCTTTTTCATAAAATATTTGACAAGTTTGGAAGCAGCCTGGGGTAGGAAACTGAAGAGTGGAGTTTAAAACTGCCAAGAGGAAGAACAACTTCCTGCATCTTTGAAGTTCACAAAGTAGACCCTTCAGTCTCTCAGTCCAAAGCTGAGAGTGTCTTACTATCATTTGAAACCATATGGGATCTGTTTCTAACTACAACTGAGGTCAAGTTTTATCCAGCATAGTTATTTTTTTATCACTGAGATATGATGGATATATAATATTATGTTCAGGTATAGAACATAGTGATTTGACATTTGCATACATTATAAAATTATCTCCAAAGTGTAGTCACCATTTGTCACCACACAGTTAATACAACATTATTGACTATATTCCCCATGCTGTACATTATATCCCCATGACTTATTTTATAATGGGAAGTTTGTACTTCTTGATCCCCTTCACTCATTTCACCCTTCCACAAATCCCCTTTCCCCCTGGTGGCACAAATCTGTTGTCTATATTTATAAGTCTAAGTTTTATTTTGTTTATTTGTTCATTTGTTTTGTAGATCCCACCTATAAGTGAAATCATGCAGTATTCTTTTTTCTCTTTCTTATTTCACTTAGAATAATACCCAATATGTCCAAGTGTGTTGTTGCATGTAGTAAGATTTCATTCTTTTTTATGGCTGAGTGGTATTATTTTGTGTGCTTATGCTACACCATCTTCATCCATGGACACTTAGGTTGTTTCCATATCTTGGCCATTGTAAATAATGCTGCAGTGAACATAAGGGTGAATATATCTTTTTTAAATTAGTGTTTTCATTTTCTTCATATAGATATCTAATAGTGGAATTCCTAGATCATATGGTAATTCTATTTTAATTTGAGAAACCTTATACTGTTCCCATAGTGGCTGCACCTATTTACATTCCCACCAACAGTAAACCAGGGTTCCCTTTTCTCCACACCGTTGCCAACACTTGCTATTTCTTGTTTTTTGTTTTTGTTTTTGTTTTTTTATTTTTTGATGATAGCCATTCTGGCAGGTGTGATACATCTCATTGTGGTTTTTATTGTATTTCCCTGATGATTAGTGATATTGAACATCCTTCCATGTGTCTGTTGGATATCTGTATGTCTTCTTTTGAAACATTTCTATTCAGATTCTCCACCAAATTTTTTTATCCATTTGCTTTTTTGACATTGAGTTATATGAGTTCTTTATATATTTTGGACATGAACAATTTATCAAATGTATGATTTGCAAAAATCTTCTGCCATTCGGTATGTTGTCTCTTTGTTTTGTTGATAGTTTCCTTCACCGTGCAGAAGCTTCTCAGTTCAGTGTAGTTTCATTTGTTTGGTTTTGGTTTTATTTCCTTTGCCTTTGCAGTCAGAGCCAATGAAAATATCACTAAGACCAATACCAAGGCATTTATTACCCATGTTTTCTTCTAGGAGTTTTATGGTTTCAGGTCTTACACTGAAGTCTTTAATCATAGGCTCCATGCCTAGTGTGGAACCCATTGTGGAGCTGGAACTCACAACCCTGAGATCAAGACCTGAGCTGAGATCAAGAGTCAGACACTTAATGGACTGAGCCTCCTGGGGCCAGGTTCATTCTTTTGCATGTAATTGTCTAGTAGTTTTTCCAATATCATTTATTGGAAAGACTGTCTTTTCCCCATTATACAATATTCTTGCCTCCTTTGGTGTAGATTAATTGATTATATACTTGTGGATCTATTTTGGCACTCTCCTGTACTATTGATCTATGTGTCTATTTTTGTGCTGGTATCATACTGTTTTGACTACTATAGCTTTGTAGTATATCATGAAATCTGAGATTGTGATACCTCCAGCATTGTTATTATTTCTCAAGATGGCTTTAGCTATTTGAGGTCTTTCATTGGGCTCCATGCTGGGTGTATAGCCTACTAAAAAGAAAAGTTTTTACTTAAATTTCAGTTAGTTCACATACAGAGTAATATTAATTTCAGGTGTACAATATAGTGATTCAACACTTTCACACAACACCCAGTGCTCATCACAACAAATGCATTCTTTAATCCCCACACCCATGTCCCCATGGTTAATTCCAGGAAGCACTATTTAACCATCCCCACACCCATGTTCCCTCTGATAACTATAAGTTTGTTCTCTATAGTTAAGAGTCTATTTCTTTGTTTGTCTCACTCACTCTCTTTTTCCTCCTCCCATTTGTCTTGTTTCTTAAATTCCACATATGAGTGAAATCATATGGTATTTGTATTTCTCTGACTTATTTTGTTTAGCATAATACTCTCTATACAAGTTTTATAATTATTTGCTCCAGTTCTGTAAAAAATGCTATTTGTATTGATAAGGATTGCATTGAATCTGTAGATTGCTTTGGGTATGTATGGACATTTATTTTAATTATAGTAATTCTTCTAATCCATGGGCATGGCATACCTTTCTATTTGTTCTGGTCATCTTCAATTCCTTTTATCAGTATCTTATAGTTTTCAGTATATAGGTCTTTCACCTTTTGATTTAATTTATTCTTATGTTTTTTTTTATTTTGGTGTAATTTTATTTATTTATTATTTTTTAAAAGACAACTTCTTGTTAGTTTTATTTACAGAAAATTCAACAGCATCCACTCAGTTCAGTTTGGTGGCCAGTTCTTTAGCTTTTGCTTTTTCCAACTTGGCAATGTGAGCCACTGACTTTGGACCTAGGATATTGTCTCCCCAGTGACAGTGGATCACACCATATCTGTCAGTGTAATTGGTCTTAATAGCTTCCACCAGCTTAGGCAGAGCTCCTTTGTCTTCCAAGTTAACCTCTGTGAAGACAAGACACCCCAGCCTGGTGTTCCCCTTGATAATGCAGTAAAGAACACCAAACTTATGACACAGGGCAGGCAGGAAGACACCCAGCTCAGTGGGATCCACACCATGTGCAATAACTACCAGCTGAACCTTCTTGTTTTCCACCAAGGTGGTGACAGTATTATCCTTAGCTTGAAGGACAGGTGGCCTCTTAGTGAGGACATCCCTTTTCCCAGCAGCTTTCTTCTCAGGCCAGGCCAACAATCTCTACTTCTTCTCTTTCTTTGTCTCTGGTCTGTATTTGTGGGCCAGCTTAAGCAGTTGAATAGCTGTTTGGCAGTCCAGGACCTGGGTGGACTGGTTAATTCCAGGAAACACTTTGAGACATTTGTAGAAAATAGCCCTTTGCTGCTCCAGCTGGATGTAGCAGGGACATTTGACAATGCAGGTGAGGTAAATTTAGGGCTGGACGTCTTATCCAATGCCAAAAATTCTTGGGTCTTTTCTCAAACAGGGGACTGACCGCCTTCTGAACCTCCTGCTTCTTCACAAGAGCAAGGCCTGGGACCACCCCTTAGCCTTCTTTCTCTTTGGCATCTTGGATTGCTGGAGGAGAGAGTGGTATAATTTTAAATGGGATTGTTTTCTTAATTTCTCTTTCTGCTACCTCATTTTTAGTGTATAGAAATGGAACAGTTTCTGCATATTAATTTTGTGTTCTGTAACTTCACTGAATTCATTTATCAGTTCTAATAGATTTTTGGTGGAGTCTTTTGGGTTTTCTATATATAGTATGTCATCTGCAAATAGTGACAATTTTATTCCTTTTTAACCAATGTAGATGGATTCCTTTTATTTACTGTTATTATTATTGGTCTGATTGCTGCAACCAAGACTGCCAATACTGTGTTGAATAAAAGTATTGAGTATGGATATCCTTGTCTTGTTCCTGATCTTAGATGATAATATTTCAATTATTCACCATTAAGTATGATGTTATTGTGGGTTTTTCATATATGGCCATTACTATGTTGAGGTATGTTCCTTCTAAACTCACTTTGTTGAGAGTGTATCTTGTATTCTGTAATGTATATTGTATTTTGTCAAATGTTCCTTCTGAATTTATTTTTTTCCTTTTTCATTTTATTTTATTTCTTTTCAGTATTCCAGAATTCATTGTTTATGCACCACACCGAGTGCTCCATGCAATACATGTCCTCCTTAATACCCACCACCAGGCTCACCTAACCCCCTACACCCCTGCTTCTGAATTTATTGAGATGATCATACACTTTTTGTTCTTTCCCTTGTTAATATGATATGTCACATTGATTGATTTATGAATATTGACTCACTCTTGCAATCTTGCAACCACAATCCCATTTGATTGTGGTAGATGACTTTTTAAATGTATTGTTAAATTTGGTTTATTAATATTTTGTTGAGGATTTTTGCATCTCTGTTCATCAGAGATATTGGCCTGTTTCATTTTTTGTAGTGTCTTTGTCTGGTTTTGGTATTAGTGTAAGACTGGTCTTATAGAATAAATTTGGATGTTTTCCTTCCTCTACTATTTTATTGCAATAGTTTAAGGATAGGTATTAACTCTTCTTTAAAATTTGATAGAATTCATCAGTAAAGCCTGATCCTGGACTTTTATTTGTTGGGGGTTTTTTTAATTGATTCAATTTGATTACTAGTAATTAATCTGTTCAAATTTTCTATTTCTTCCTGATTCAATTTTGGAAGATGGTGTGTTTCTAGGAATTTATCCATTTTTTTCTAGGTTGTCCAATTTATTGGCATATGGTTTTTCATAATATTCTCTTATAATCTTTTGTGTTTCTATGGTGTCTGCTATTTCTCCTCCATTTCTGATTTTGAGTTCTCTCTTTTTCTTGATAAATCATGCTAAAAGTGGGTCAATTTTGTTTATCTTTTCAAAGAACCAGCTCTTGGTTTCATTGGTCTTTTTTATTCTGTTTTTAATTTTTTTTAAAGATTTTATTTATTTATTTGACAGAGAAGAGAGATCACAAGTAGGCAGAGAGGCAGGTAGAGAAGGGGGGGAAGCAGGCTCCCTGCTGAGCAGAGAGGCTGATGCCGGGCTCGATCCCATGACCCTGTGATCATGACCTGAGCTGAAGGCAGAGGCTTAACCCACTGAGCCACCCAGGCCCCTCTGTGTTTTTAATTTTTATTTCATTATTTCTGCTCTGATCTTTATCATTCCCTTCCTTCTGCTAGCTTTGGGTTTTGTTTGCTCTCCTTTTCTAGCTCCTTTAGGTGTTTATTTGAGATTTTTCTTATTTCTTGAGGTAGATCTCTAATGCTATAAACTTCCCTCTTAGAACTGTTCTTGTTGTGTCCCAAAGATATTGGACCCTTGTGCTTTTATTTTCATTGGTCTCCAGGTATTTGTTGGTTTCCACTTTGATTTCTTAGTTGACACATTCATCATTTAGTAGCATGTTGTTTAGCTTCCATGTTTTTGGATTATTTCCAGGTTTTTTTTGTAATTGATTTCCAGTTTCATACAGTTGTAGTTGGAAAAGGTGTTTGATATGATTTCAGTCTTCTTAAATTTATTGAGACTTGTTTTGTGGCCTAATGTGATCAATCCTAGTGAATGCTCCATATGCACTTGAAAAGAATGTGTATTCTATTTGTTTTGGGTGGAATGTTCTGTATATATCTGTCAGGTTTATCTAATGTGATGTTTTATTCAAAACCACTGTTTCCTTGTGGATTTTCTATCTGAATGATCTGCTATTAAGTCGCCTACTATTGTTGAATTATTGTTGCTTTCTTCCTTTATGTCTGTTACTATTTGCTTTATGTATTTAGGTGCTCTTACATTGGATATATCAATATTTACAACTGTTATATCCTCTTATTGGATCGACCCTTTTATCATTATGTCTTTGTCTCTTGCTATCATCTTTATTTTAAAGTCTATTTTGTCTGATGTAAGTATTGTTATTCCAGCCTTTTTAAATTTGTATGATATATATTTTTCTATTCCTTCATTTTCAATCTGAATTGTCTAGGTCTGAAGTGAGTCTCTTATAGGCAGCATATAGATGGCTTTTGTTTTTGTTTTTAGCCATTTAGTCACCCTATGTCTTTTGACTTGAGCATTTAGTTCATTTACAATCAAAGTAATTATCACCATTTTGTTGTTTTCCAGCTGTGTTTGTAGTTCTTCTCTCTTTCTTCTTCTGTTGTTTTCTTCCCTTTGGCTTGATGGCTTTCTTTAGTGTTATGCTTGGATTCCTTTCTTTTTATTTTTTGCATATCTTTTTCTAAAATTTGTGGTTATCATTGGGTCCATATAGAACATTTTATGTGTGTAACAGTCTATATTAAGTTGATGGTCCAAGTGATTCAACACACTCTAAGATAACTAAGTTTTTACTTCCCCCTCCACATTTTATGTATATGATGTCATGTTTTTCATCTTTTTATTTTGTGTATCCCATGACTAATTTTTGTAGATATAATTGATCTTACTACTTTTGTATTTTAACCTTCATACTGGCTGTATGAGTGATTAACCTACCACCTTTACTGTATTTTGCTTTTACCTATGAAATTTTTTCCTTTCTTAATTTTTTTGCTTCTACTCATGGCCTTCTCTTTCCATGTAAAAAATTAATTTTAACGATTTTTTGGGGGGGGCGCCTGGGTGGCTCAGTGGGTTAAAGCCTCTGTCTTCGGCTCAGGTCATGATCTCAGGGTCCTGGGATTGAGCCCCGCATCGGGCTCTCTGCTTGGCAGGGAGCCTGCTTCCTCCTCTCTCTCTGCCTACTTGTGATCTCTGTCTGTCAAATAAATAAATAAAATGTTTTAAAAAAAAAACAATTCTTTTTTTTTCCTTTATTCTTATTAGGCTGGTTTAGTGTTGATGAAATTTAACTTTTGTTTTTCAGGGAAACACTTTATCTCTCTCTCTCTCTCTCTCTCTTTTTTTTTTTTTTTTTGGTTCCTATCCTGTTTATCTCTCCTTCTATTCTGAAACTTTCTAGATAGAATATTCTTGGTTGTAATTTTTTTTCTTTCAGCACTTTGAATGTATCTTCTACTCCTTTATGGCCTTCGATGTCTACTGAAAGACCAGCTGATACCAACTTAGTTCTTGATTGAAACAGAAAGGGGAAACATTTTCTGATATGAAAAAAATACAATCTTAAGCTGCTATGATTCCCTTTTAAATAATTTTCAGCATTCTAAAAAAAATTATGAGACAGGCAAAGAAGCAAAAAATGTAACCAATGAATAAGAAGAAAGGAACCAATATACGTAGACCCACAAACAGATCCACAATGTATTAAAGAAGATAGAGAAAACAGTGGGCCAAATTGGTGGAAATTTGGAGATTTTCTACAGAGAAATGGAATATGAAAAGAAAAATCATGTGGACATTCCAGAAGTGAAAACTTTGACATCTGAAATTAATAATTCATTGCACAGCTTTCATAGAGATTGGACACAGAAGACAGAATTATTGAACTTGAAGACAGATTGATAGAAACTCCTCAAATCAGCGTAGAGAGAAGGAAAGTAAGAAAGAAGAAAGGAAGAAAGAAAGAAAAAAAGAAAGGAGGAGAGATGAAATGGCAGATTGTGATTAATCTTATGAAGTCCTCTGCACCATGTGATTGTTTAAGCACATGCATGATTTTTTTTTAAACAGGTGCAGTGCTCTCCTGTCCGATGAGGGGTTCTGTGGGACCTCAATGTCCACACTGACCCTTGCACTCATTGCACAGCGTGATGGGAGGGGAAAGGATATAGGCTCGAAACCAGAAAACCTGGACTTCATGCTTAGCTCTCCCATTGACTTGCTGTGTGATCTGGGTTTGCTTAAAACTTACTTTCCTGGCCAAACCCCATGGAGTCCCCAGAAGGGCTATAGCTAGGACCAGGCCTAGCCCAGCACCTGACAATGGAGCTTGACAAGGGGCAAGTCTGAAACTGGCTAACGATTGACCTATTCTAAATATTGACAGAGCCCAAGTCCTGCCATTGCCCAACCATACATGACTTCTCTCCTTCACCTGCAACCTGGCTCCATGTCACAGGGGACAGAACAGAGACTTTGAAGCTTGCCACAAGTTCCACCTGACTCCCCCATTAGGGACAATTTAGGGAGTCCCTCTGAGTCTCTTTTCTCCTCATCAATATGAAGAGAGTCAGTAGTACCCTGCCTCCCAGTTGCTGTGAGACCACTGCCATCACAAGGTTAGCTAAGTGAGGGTGATCAATACAGCTACCCTCATCCCTGCCCTCAGCCTGCAGCCTCCCCTGAGACAGCTGGGGTTGGCTAGCCATCTCTTCCTTGGGGTCCATCTCCCTGCTCAGTCTACCCTGGCTTCCCTTGGGACTTGGTCCATCTATTCCTGAACTTGTGCCCACCAATTCACAAGCCCCACCATCCTGCCACCTCCCTCCATCTCTCCCTGGTCCTCTTGGCCTCAGTTTAGCTAGCAGTTTCCCATCTGTCCTTCCACCCCTGCTCTGCCCCTGGTTAAGCTGGGTGGAGGACTCCTTAGGAGGCAGAAACCCCAACTCCTCAGCCCAGCAACCCCAGAGCAGGACTCTCTGCACATGGCTGGCTTCCACTGGAGTACTGAACTCCCACTTTCATAGATGACTCAGCCTGTGCAGAACACTCCCATCTCTAAAGAAGTTTCAGTTACTGTGACCCTCAGTCCCAAACTTTGCATGAAGGAGTAAGAACAGAAAGGGAGGGAGGAGCTGATACCTCCAGGGACCCTGCAGATTTTTATTTTGTTTTATCCTTACAATCACTAGGGATACAGTGGATATGAACCCAAGTTCTTAGATGAGGATATGAAGGTTCTGGATAATGCAGCAAGTCTTGGGCACCAACTGGGATATATGTATGGCATTACATATGAAATGAGCTGGGAAGCTGATGCTGGTTTTGCAGTTATTGTTGTTCATTTTAAAGTATGAACTTGTTTAAATTGGGAACTGTCTGTTCTTTAGAAGTTTGATAGAGGGGTGCCTGAGTGGCTCAGTGGGTTGGGCCTCTGCCTTCAGCTCAGGTCATGATCTCAGGGTCCTGGGATTGAGCTCCGCATCAGGCTCTCTGCTCAGCAGGGAGCCAGCTTCCCCCTCTGTCTCTACTTGCCTCTCTGCCTACTTGTGATCTCTCTCTCTCTGTGTCAAATAAATAAATAAAATCTTTTAAAAAAGTTTGATAGAATTCACAGGCACAAAACAACACGTGGCTGAGGTTTAGAAGGGGAGAAGGATGGCTTTCAGCACCACTTCAGTTTTCTTCTTATGTTTTCAGGATGTTTTCATTTATGTTTTCGAGTTTATTAGATTCTAGCAAAACAGTTCTTAATTCCTTCTCCTTGCTATTTTTTTAAAGATTTTATTTATTTGACAGAGATCACAAGGAGGCAGAGAGGCAGGCAGAGAGAGAGGAGGAAGCAGGTTCCCCGCTGAGCAGAGAGCCCGATGTGGGGCTCGATCCCAGGACTCTGGGATCATGACCTGAGCCAAAGGCAGAGGCTTTAACCCACTGAGCCACCCAGGTACCCCTCTCCTTGCTATTTTATTTTTTATGAGATATAATTGACATTTAACATCATATTAGTTTCAGGTGTGCAAAATAATGATTTATTATTTGTATATATTTTTAAATGATTGCCACAATAAGTCTTGTTAACATCCATTGCCATAATTACAAATTTTGTTTTCTGTGAGGAGAACATTCAAGATCTACTTTCTAGCAGTTTTCAAATACAATACAGTATTATTAACTATAGTCACCATGTTGCACACTACATCCTCAAGGCTTATTTATTTTATAGCTAGAAGTTCATGCCTTTTGACCTCCTTTACCCATTTTTCCCACCCCCCAAATCTCCTCCTCTGGCAACCACCAATCTGTTTTCTGTATCTATGAATTTAGTTGGTTGGTTGGGTGGTCCATTAGTTAGTTAGGTTCCATATATAAGTGAGAAACTACAGTATTCGTCTTTCTTCGTCTGACTTATGTCACTTAGCATAGTAACCTTACGGTCCATTCATGTTGCACAAATGGTAAGATTTTCTTTTTTTTCATATTTTCATATGTTTATTTGCCATCTATATGTCTTCTTTTTAAATTAACATATAATGTATTATTTGTTTCAGGGGTACAGTTCTGTGACTCATCAGTCTTAGACAATTCACAGCGCTCACCATAGCACATGCCCTACCCAGTGTCCATCACCCAGCCACCCCATTCCTCCCACCACCCTCTTCTGTAGCAACCCTCAGTTTGTTTCCTGAGATTAAGAGTCTGTTATGGTTTGTCTCCTTCTCTGGTTTTGTCCCACTTCATTTTTTCTTTTCTTCCCCCATGATCCTCTGCCTTGTTTCTCAAATTCCAAATATTAATGAGATCACATGATAATTGATTTCATTGACTTATTTTGCTTAACATAATATCCTCTAGTTCCATCCATGTTGTTGCAAATGGCATGATTTCATTTTTGATGGCTGCATAATATTCCATTGTATATATACACCACATCTTCTTTATTCATTCATCTGTTGATGGACATCTAGGCTTTTTCCAAAGTTTGGATATTTTGGACATTGTTGCTATAAACATTGCGGTGCACATGCCTCTTCAGATCACTACATTAGTATCTTTGAGGTAAATACCCTGTAGAGCAATTGCTGGGTCATAGGCTAGCTCTATTTGCAACTTTTTGAGGAACCTCCACACTGTTTTCCAGAGTGGCTGCACAAGCTTGCATTCCCACCAAGAGTGTAGGAGAGTTCCCCTTCCTCTGCATCCTCTCCAACACCTGTCATTTCCTGACTGGTTAATTTTAGCCATTCTGACTGTGTAAGGCGGTATCTCATTGAGGTTTTGGTTTGTATTTCCCTGATAACCGAGTGATGTTGAGCACTTTTCCATGTGTCTGTTGGCCAATTGGATGTCGTCTTTGCAGAAATGTCTGTTCATGTCTTCTGCCCATTTTTTTTTATTGGACTATTTGCTCTTTGGGTATTGAGTTTAAGTCCTTTATAGATTTGGGATACTAGCCCTTTATCGGATATGTCATTTGCAAATATCTTTTCCCATTCTGTTGGTTGTCTTTGGTTTTGTTGACTGTTTCCTTTGCTGTGCAAATGCTTTTTATCTTGATCAAGTCCCAATAGTTCATTTTTTCTTTTGTTCCCTTGCCTCCAGCAATATATCTGGTAAGAAGTTGCTATGGTTGAGGTCAAAGAGTTTGTCGCTTGTGTTCTCCTTAGGATGTTCATGGTGTCCTAGCTCATATTTAGGTCCTTCATCCATTTTTATTTTTGTATATGGTATAAGAAAGTGGTCCAGTTTCATTCTTCTGCATGTTGCTGACCAGGTTTCCCAGCACCATTTGTTGAAAAGACCATCTTTTTCCACTAAATATTCTTTCCTTCTTTGTCGAAGATTGGTTGACTGTATAGTTGTGGGTCCATTTCTGGGTTTTCTATTCTGTTCCATTGATCTATGCATCTGTTTTTGTGACAGTACGATACTGTCTTGGTGACTGCAGCTTTGTAATAAAGCTTTAAGTCCAGAATTGTGATGCCTCCAGCTTTTCTTTTTCAGAAGTGCTTTGGCTATTCAGGGTCTTTTGTGGTTCCATACAAATTTTAGGATTATTTGTTCTAGCCCTGTGAAAAATGCTGGTAGTATTTTGATAAAGATTGCATTAAATGTGTAGATTATTTGGGGGAGTATAGACATGTTAACAATGTTTGTTCTTCCAATCCAAGCTTTTCCATTTCTTTGTGTCCTCTTCAATGTCTTTCATAAGTGTTCTCTAGTTTTCAGAGTTCACATCTTTTACATCTTTGGTTAGGTTTATTCCTAGGTATCTTCTGGTTCTTGGTATAATGGTAAATGAGACCAATTCCTTGATTTCTCTTTCTGCTGATCCATAATTAAAATGCAACAGATTTGTGTGCATTTATTTTATATCCTGTGACTTTGCTGAATTCATATATTAGTTCTAGCAATTTTTTGGTGAAGTTTGTTGGTTTTCTACACGGAGCAACATGTTGTCTGTAAATAGTGAGAGTTTGACTTCTTCCTTGATGATTTGGATGTCTTTTGTTTCTTTTTGTTGTTTGATTGCTGAGGCTAAGACTTCCAATAATGGTTAAAAAGTAATGGTGAGAGTGGCCATCAGTTTTTCCCCACTGAAGATGATATTAGTTGTGGTTCTTTCATATGTGGCCTGCATGATGTTGAGGTATGTTCCATCTATCCCTGCTCTGTTGAAGGTTTCTATCAAGAACGGGTGCTGTATATTGTCAAATGATGTTTTGGCATCTATTGAGAGGATTATATAGTTCTTATCCTTTCTTGTAGTAATAGGGTGTATCACGATTGAATTGTGAATATTGAACCACACCTACAGCCAAGAAAAAATCCCACTTGATTGTGGTGAATAATTCTTTTAATGTACTGTTGGATTCAATTTGCTAGTCTCTTGTTGAAAATTTTCACATCCCTGTTCATTGTTAATGTTGGCCTGTAATTCTCCTTTTCAGCGGAGTCTTTGTCTGATTTTGGAATCAAGGTAATGCTGGGCTTGTAGAAGGAGACTGGAAGTTTTCCATCTATTTCCATTTTTTTTTTTTAACAGTTCAAGAATGGGTATTAACTCTTTAAATGTTTGGTCCTGGGAAGCCACCTGGCCACGCACTTTTGTTTTCTGGGAGTTTTTTGATTGCTGATTCAATTTCTTTGCTGGTTATAGGTCTGTTAAAATTTTTTATATCTTCCTATTTCAGATTTGTTAATTTGGTAATTCTAGGAATTTGTCCATTTCTTCCAGATTGATCAATGGCTATAATTTTTCATAATATTCTCTTATAATTGTTTGTATTTTTGTGGTGTTGGTTGTGATCTGTCCTCTTTCATTTGTGATTTTATTCATTTGGGTCCCTTCTCTTTTCTTTTTATAAATCTGGCTAGAGGTTTGTCAATTTTATTAATTCTTTCAAAGAACCAACTCCTGGTTTTGTTGATCTGTTCCGGATTTTTGTTTGTTTGTTTCTGTATAATTTATTTCTGTTCTAATCTTTATTATTTCCCCTCTTCAGCTGGCTTTAGTCTATATTTGCTGTTCCTTTTCCAGCTCCTGTAGGTGTAATATTAAGTTGTATATTTGAGAGTTTTTTTGCTTCTTGAGTTAGGCCTATTTTGCAATATACTTCTCTCTTAGGACTATCCTTGCTGCATCTCAAAAGTTTTGGATGTCATATTTTCATTTTCATCTGCTTCCATACATTTTTTAAAAATTTCTTCTTTAATTTGCTGGTTGAGCCATTCATTCTTTACTAGGATGTTCTTCAACCTCTGTGTATTTGTGGTCTTTCCAAATTTTTTCTTGTGGATGACTTCAAATTTTATAATCCCGTGGTCTGAAAATATGCATGGTATGATCTCTGTCTTTTTGTATTGTTGAAGGCAGATTCATGACCCAGCATGTGATCTATTCTGGAGAATATTCTGCGTGCACTTGAAAAGAATGTTTATTCTGCTGCTTTAGGATGAAATATTCTGAATATATCTGTTAAGTCCATCTGGTCCATGTGAGTTCTCTCTTTTAATTGGTAAGTTTAACCTAATTATATTTATCATTATTTCCAACTCATTCCGTAGTTTCCATTAACTATACTTTCTTCTTGTCTCATTTTATAGTTTATGTTTGTTTTGATTTACTTTTTGTATAAGGTGTGAGACTTAGATTGGGTTTCATTCTTTGGCCTACAGATGGTCTACGGTACCAGCTTCATGTGTTGAGAAGTCTCTCCTTCCTCCATTGAATTACTTTTGCAGCTTTGTCAAAAATCAGATGCCCATAGTTGTGTGTTTAATTTATATCTAAGTACTTCATTTTCTTTCCTTTTTAAAGATTTTATTTATTTGACAGACAGAAATCACAAGTAGGCAGAGAGGCAGGCAAAGAGAGAGAAAGGGAAGCAAGCCAAGCAGAGAGCCCGATGTGGGGCTTGATCCCAGGACCCTGGGATCATGACCTGAGCCGAAGACAGAGGCTTTAACCCACTAAGCCACCCAGGCCCCCCTAAGTACTTCATTTTCTTTGGGGTGGTTGTAAGTAGTATTGTGTTTTTAGTTTTGATTTGGACATGTTCATTGTTATCATATAGGAATGAAATATATTTAAGTGTACTGCTTATTTATTTTTAGTCTCCTTTTTTGTTTTCTGTTGGACAGATGCAGTTTGCTTGGGTGTGTTTAAAAGATGTACCTTTGTTCTTGTTTTGTTTGCCTTTAGGACCATTTCCAGAGACTTTAAATGTTTGTGGGTTTTTTTTTTCATAATTTTCACTAGTTTCACTATGCTCCTCATGCTGTCATGCCCAAGTTTTCTCATCCATGCTAGTTAACTGTCTTTATGGGAAGCTCACCTTGTGCAAAGGCATCCAGCATGCTGTCACTCTCTCAATCCATTATGTCCCACTACAAGTGTCAGGGATGCTGGCCCAATGCACTAATTGGGAGGTGGTTCCAACTCTGGGCCTGTCTTCCTCCCAGTTCCTAGCTGTGCCATCTACCCCTTTCCTGGGTGTGTTAAGAGATGAATCTTGCAGGCCCCTTCTCAGATACAGCTCTTCTCTTGTGGTTGAATATAGATAACTCCATGGGTCCTGGTATCTCTCTGGTGTGTGATTAGCAGCTCTGGTCTGACAAGCTGGTTATAATCACAAGTCAAGGTCTCCTTCACTATTGACTCACTCGTGCTATCCTTTCTGAGATTGCTGCCTGAGGCTTGGAAAAAGTGCCTATCCAAGCAGAAATGGCCCTTAAAGACCATCTGTCTCGTGGTTTTTAACCTCAGTTACACTTTTAAATCACCTAGGGAGTTTTTAAA
This sequence comes from Lontra canadensis, assembly GCF_010015895.1. Lineage (NCBI taxonomy): Eukaryota > Metazoa > Chordata > Mammalia > Carnivora > Mustelidae > Lontra > Lontra canadensis. Next base: position 341,454 of record NW_022631130.1, on the reverse strand, counting down.
GTATCAATGCCTGGGTCACCTACTCTAAATCAGTTAGAGTCTCTGAGGGCGCAATTTTAGCTAGATGCCTGTGAAAGTTCCCCAGGAGGTTCTAATGGACAGATGGGCTTGAGAACCACAGCTTTCATTTAATCCCTTTATTTTATGATGCCCAGATAAGAGAATGACTTGGCCAAGGCCACACAAAGTTAGATTCCTTTGTATGACTTTCAGCTAATTGTCTCAGCTTGTCTCACCTCTATCCCTTTTTATTGGGTACATCCTTACTTCTTTCTCTGTCTCATCCAGTCATTCTTAGAAGGCTGGGTCAAGACAGAACCTCTTGCTTACTGCTGTTCATGATTGTATGAAATTGTCCTTAAACAGCTTCCCCAACTACACTGTGAGCTCGTGCTGAGCTGAGCTGAACCAACACCTTCTGAGTCTCTGGCTACTTCCTCCACTGGATTGATAATAGTCTCGACACCCAGCAGGTGCTCAACACAGCTGCTCTCCAAGAACAGCAGAGAACAGACAGGGCCATAGGGGTTTGGGAGTCAGACTTAGACTTGAATCCTGATTCCACCATGTAAACCCTCCTGAACTTCAGTTTCCTCCTCTGTAATATGAGTTCAAAACCTCTGCCTTCATTGTTGGGTTGACTGTAAAGCTCTGGCTTCCAGATCTCTGTTTTGTGTGGGCTCCTTCCAGGACCCTGGGAGGGGCTCTCACAGTTTCATAGTCACATTTTTTATTCTTCTTCATATAGAGAGCCCCCTCCAAATGCTATCAGCCCAAGACCTCACCAAACTTGGACCTACTCCTCCCCATTCCACAGAGCTGCTCTGGAAGTTAAATAAGATTGTGTTCCTAAAGTGTGGGAAATGCAGTAGACGCTCCACAAATGTTACTTCTCTCCAGAACAGCCCAGAAAAAGGATGCAAAGATAGACAGAACTGTAGCTGATGTGCATGTCACATGTCCCTTTTAATGTCTCAAATATTCCCATTCAGCAATCCAGCCCCCATTCCACAAGTGGCCTCTGGGGTTCAGACACAAGTCTGAGGGATGCTAAGGTACCTGGTTCTCAGGGAAGGCCTCCTCAGCTCTAATGTGGCCATGGATCCAGTCAAGGTAGCGGCTAACTTTTGTGTAAATGCCGTAATTATGGAGGCGCCCGCAGCCTTCGCCCCAGCTCACCAGGCCCACCAGAAACCAGGTGCCACGGAAAGATGCAACCATAGGCCCCCCACTGTCACCCTCACAGGCATCCCGTGAGTCCCCAAGGATGCCTGCGCACAGCATGTTCTCAGAGATCATGTTGTGCATGGCCTGGATGCACTCATTGTGCGGGGCCACGGGGATATTGATGAAATTGAGGACGAAGGTGCGGTTCCTTTTGGTCTCACTGCGATAGCCCCAGCCGGTCACCACGGTCTCCTGCCCAACCTGAGTGAGTTCACGCTCTGCAAGGCCACTGTCTGGGAGGCAGATGGGCACGATGGTCTGCGAGAGGACAGCGGGCTGGGCCAGGCGGAGCAGTGCAATGTCATTGTCCGTGGTGCTCTTGCTGTAGTTGGGGTGGATGAGGATCTCCTTGATGTCCACATCCATCTCCCACTTCTCCCAGCGCCGCAGGTCATACTCCCCTGTGGAGCAGAGGAGCAGTTAAGAGCAGTTTGGGGCAGCCAGTGGGCCCACACCTGGAGTGGTCGCTGTTTCTCCCAGGCAGTTACGAGTGCCGTAAGACTGTGCTTCATATCCCTGCCAGTGGTAACAGCTGGGATGTCAGTCCTAAAGGGGCAGAATTCTGGCTGGAATTTAATACTCAGTCCCAGATGGAGCAGTGAGGCCTGGCAAGTAAGCAGCCGTGGGTGGTCAGTATGGCAGCCTAGAACACAGATCAGATCCACACAGGGAAGTGGAGGGACACAACTCTTCTAGCAGTGCTGGCCCGAGAACAAGGTAGTGACAAGCCACGATGGGGACAGGGCCAGAACAGCAAGACCCAGAGAGGACCCACGGGACACAGGCTCTGCCAGGGAAGATCTGGATCACATGCAAGTGACAAGATCCTCTCCAGCAAGGCTGATGGCTCCTGGAGCGGCAGGGGCAGTGCAGGGAGCTGGGAATTCTAAACTGAGTGCCACTGGAGGCCACAGGCTGTTGGTCATGCTGGAGGCATTTGTAGAGAATAAGAATTTGGTCATTCTCAATATATCTTTTCCTTCTTTTCTGCATGAACAGTGGAGAGTCCCCTCCAGAAATTGGTAGAGTGGGGCCCAGGCTTGTGGCCCTGGATTACTGCAGGGAAGCAGCCGGGAAGATGCTGGGGCCTCTGCTGCTCAGCTCTGTTCTTGTCAGTCATGTGAAGCATGGCCCTGAGCCCAAGCCATGTGGATGCCTTGTGCTCCGCACCTAAGGTGCCAGAGGCCCCCACACACAGCCTGTTCATGTGAGTGTGAATAAAGAGGCGAGGGTATGTGTGTGTGTGTGTGTGTGTGTGTGTGTGTGTGTGTGTGAGACCTCCCCTCACTCTGCAAACATGTGTATGTAAGCACTTGGGCACCAGATTGGAAGAGAATCCCCTACCTGCAGAACAACAGGTGCCACTGTATCTAAAATTCCACAAGAGTAGATGGGGGGAGCACACAGGCCTCTTCTCCCCAGACACCTTCCAGGGGACTCAAGCAGCCTCTTGCTCAAGCACCCTAAAGACGAGGGTCCCCAAAGCTCACTAAGGCCTCTGGTGGCCCCCTCTTGCCTAGCCCCAGCCCGCACCGAGCCTGACGATGAGCTTCTTAGAGTCCTCCATGCAGTGGGCGGCTGTCAGCACCCAGGAGGTATGGATGAGCACTGCCCCGCAGGCCAGCTTCTTCTTTGAGTCCAGCAGGATCACCTGGAATGGGAGTAGGCAGTGACATCACAACACTACCTCTGACAGCTCCAAGTCCGGGCCTACAGTTCTTGGCATAGCCACAGCATGGTTCTCAAGCCTGAGGCACTGGCTGCATTGGTCAGTTTTTCATGGACACAACATAGACTTATGGTCCCTTGCTGGCATTTTCTGTCTTACAGAGTTGGACTGTTGTAGGGCATCTCCTTGCCTCTGCCCATGCTATTGCTACAGTCATCCTTAGCAGCACCCAGAAAGTTCTGCTCACCCTTGAGACTTAGGCTGGGACTCAAGTCCTCTAAGAAGCCTTTGAAGCCTCAAGGTTGTATTGAGTATCCCCCTCAGGATTCCATAAGCCCCTATCCCCCTGGCCATCCTGGCCTTGGTCCCACTGAGTGGCTGTTTTTATGGGCCTGACCCTCGCAGGATCTATGAGCTCCCCAAGGCCTGCCAATCTTCTGCTTATTGATTTTCTGTACCCCTCCCTCCCATCCAGTGCCTGGGACCATTTAAAGTATTAGTTCCCATGGTAAGGCTGGAGAGGTATTGCAGGGTCAACCCAAGCAAGACCTCTGTCATAAGCCAGGCCTTGGCCTAATGTACCACCAGCAGCACATGATTTTTCCAGCTCTTTGTTAAAACTATAACTCACCTTCCTGCACATCTGCCCCCTGCCCCTGTGCCCGGTTCACCCTGCCCCGACCACTACTCTCCCATCAGGTACCCCTGGATTTCCCTTAAACTGCTTCGCCATTAGCACTGCCCCCCACCCCAAGTGAAGGCAGCATTTCCTCTCTCCATCTGTGCATTCTGATCAGGAACTCCCAGTACTGCCCCAGTTGGGGCAGGGCTCAGAGATTCCTGCCCCAACTGCAGAACAGCTGCTTCTCATCTCACCTGCCAGGGGCTCTCTCCCCATTTGGTCTCTTTCCCATTGACGAGCCTTGGATCTACTTGGTCAGTTTGGTTTGTGTCCCGTTTCAAGTGCTTGCGCTTCTTCTCCAGTCGCTTCCCTGGCTTCCCACAAGGGAACTTCACTGAAGATAGGGGAAGCAAGTGAGTTCCTGCCAGGCACTACGCCCCAAGACTGCCCTCCCATCTTTGTCTACTTCCTGCCTGCAGGCTAGTTTGCTCCATTGTAGGGTTAAAAGGCTAGGTGAGCTGAGGCACCCAGTTCTAGTAACCTGCAAATCCCCTTGCGTTAGTCAGTCAGTCAACAAACAGTGCCACCTAATGGTAAGAGCCAGACCAAGCAGCATCACTACCTATCTGTGTGTCCTTGGACAGGTTAAACTTCTCAGAGTTCAGTATCTGCTCCTCCAGAAGTTGCTGGGAGCAGTCCCTGAGGTACATAAAATAAAGTCTCATGCTGGGATACCACCAAGCTCTTAACACAGGTAAGAAATTATGGGGAGGAAGTGGTGGGCATTCCTGGGGAGCCCCCAAAGTAGCTCTGAGCACCGTTGTGAGGTCCCCTGCCAAGAGGAGAGAGAATAGGACAGAGAACCGAGGGCTGGGAGGGCTTTCAACATCTGCTCATGATGGACTATGCATGCTAGGTTGAAAGATTTAGACTTGTAGGATAGTTGATGGGCAACCATCAGCAGGAGAATTGCATAGTGGCAGAGAATAGAGACAGACAACAGCAACAAAATTCCAGAAGCTAGACATGGTAACTAACTTGGCTGACTAAGAAAGCAAAAACCTTAGCCAGTAATACAATTCCAGCAGCAGACTGCTTTTTATTACAGAACCATCCCGAAGCCTCAGTGTTTCTGAAGGACACAGTGTAGGTTGGGACTACAGACAGGAACGCTGAGTTTAGAAATGAAACTGCCAAAGGCCTAGTCCTCTGTCTCAGGCCCCCAGTGGCTTGGCTCCTCTCTCAGCCCTGAAAAAGACCACAGGTGCCTTCTCTGCACAGGGTGAACCAGAGACTGTGATCTGGGCCTCCAGCCACAGGGAAGAGTGACATGCAAGGCTGGCCAGACGGAGTCACGCAGATATCTGCAGACTGGGCAGATGCCAGCTCCTCTTCTCTACTCTGCTCCAGAGGGGCTGGAAGGCAGGCTATGCCCAGTCAAACGTGAACCTGGAGAATTCCTCTCAGGAAGCGGCCTGAGGAGCTGGGCAGTAGGGATTCTACCAGTGACCTGGGTTAGTGACCTGGGCCTTCTGATGGCCTCTTAGAAAGCCTTTAGGCCAACTGGTCCACAGGCATTTCCTTGTAAGTTCCCGTGAATCATTATTTCAAAATAAAAAGTTAGACATTTCTTCCCAGTGAAAGGGTTGGAATATAACATTGTGTAAAGTTCCCTGAAAGAACACGAAGCCAAGTCAAAGAGATGGAAAACAGAAGTGATAATAAACTTAGAGAAGCAATCCCAAGGAGCGGAGGTCTGAGTAATGGAAGGTCCCAGAGGTGAGAATAGAGACTGCAGTGGGAGGATATCAAAGAAATAGCTAAGGAAATGTGCCTGAGGCAGTAGACAGGAATTTCCACATGAAAAGGTTCCATCAAGGGCATTGTACAACGAATGACAAAAGACCCATACTGGGAAACAATCTGCTGAAATTCATGATAAGAGTTGTAAAATTCTCACTTCTAGGACATATACAAAGTTGATAAAAATTAAAATGTTGGTGCGCCTGGGTGGCTCAGTGGGTTAAAGCCTCTGCCTTCGGCTCAGGTCGTGATCCCGGAGTCCTGGGATCGAGCCCCGCATCGGGCTCTCTGCTCAGCAGGGGGCCTGCTTCCTCCTCTCTCTCTCTCTCCCTCTGCCTGCCTCTCTGCCTACTTGTGATCTCTGTCAAATAAATAAATAAAATCTTAAAAAAATAAAATAAAATAAAATAAATTAAAATGTTATAAGAAGGAAAACAGAAGGGCGCCTGGGTGGCTCAGTGGTTAAAGCCTCTGCCTTCGGCTCAGGTCATGATCCCAGGGTCCTGGGATCGAATCCTGCATCGGGCTCTCTGCTCAGCAGGGAGCCTGCCTCCTCCTCCTCTCTCTGCCTGCCTCTCTGCCTACTTGTGATCCGTCAAATAAATAAATAAATAAATCTTAAAAAAAAAAAAAAAAGGAAGGAAAACAGAAAAGAAGACAGACTCAGGGTTCCTGTCTCTCCTCAGAGAAGCCAGAGGTAAAAGAGGAGCTGGGATGCCAGGTTGGACGAGGTGTCTTCAGAAAATAAAGTCATCCAAGGTGGATGGAGGAAGATGCTGGAGGCCTGGCCCCCAACACCCACTCAGAGTTTGGGAGATGAGCTACATATGGGCTCATGCTCCTCCGGAAGTTGTCCCCAAGGTGAGCTGGGGAACCTGGAGGAAGGCAGGCAGGAGAGGGAAAGCGACCCAAGGGCACCCACACAACCCCCAGGTTGACTGCACTACCAAGCACCCTGTCGGTGCGGGGGGCGGGGGCGTCTCCTCACCCACTCTCTGGAAGCTTCTCGTGCCGCCCCCACCGCCAGTTTTGGAGGCGCTCACCTGTGGGCTCGCACTGCAGGTGGTCGTCCCCCAGCTTGTAGCCCGGCGCGCAGCGGCAGCGGCGCCCGCCCTCCTCCTCCAGGCAGTGGTGAGCGCAGCCGCCGTTGTCCACCGAGCAGTTGAAGTAGATCACCTCTGGGCGGACAGGGGAGGAGGCGCCAGGAGGGGGTGGCGCGGCGCGTTCCGGCTCCCGCCCCGCCCCCCGGGCCCCCAGGAACCCCGTCTCCCGACCCCCACCCCCCTCCGCGGCCGGCTTTCTCACCGTGCCTACAGAAGCGACCCTCCCAGCCTCCGTCGCAGTTGCAGCCGAAGGCGCTAATGCCGTCGATGCACGTGCCGTGCCCGCAACACGGGCTGTCGCACGGGTGCTCGGAAGGTAGGGACGCGCACTGGTCCCCGTCTGCGACATGGGAGGAGGGGCGTCACTGGTGTCGCCAGCGGGAGGGCCCCCACGCCCCGCCCCGTCCCTACAATGGCTCAAAAAACCTGGGGGGGGGGGTGGCAGGGGCACCGCAGCTTTGGGTCTAGAGCGCACTCACCTACGTACTTGGACCAGTAGGCTAGCTGTGGAGAAAAGGGACAAGGTCAAAAGCCTCAGCCCATGTATAAGTATATAGGGAGCCCAGGGAGTGCCCCCTGAGTCTGTCCCAGGTAGAGCAGGGGAGGGAAGGGCTTCTGGACAAAGAGGGGTCTACCCCTGCTTGTTGCCAGCCCCTGGTGCAACTGCCCCCTGAGGAGGACCACACTCCTCCTTGCCCCCTGCTGCCCATCTCCAAGCCACATCCCAGGCACCACCACCCCAGGGTGCAGCTGGAACCCTGCTCTCTGTACTGCCTGCTACAGCAACAACCTTTACACTGGAAGCGACCCAAATCTCCCACCCAGCTGCTCTGCCTCCTTCCAGCCTCTGTCACTCTCTTAGGCTTTTCTGGACCTCTCATGCATGTGGTCTTTCCCTAAGCCAGTGTTCTCAAAGTGGAGACCTTGTTGGTTAGACATGGATTGCTGAGAAGGTCTGCTTGTCTGACCAAGTCCCTGTTGCTGCTGCTGCTGCTGGTCTGGGACCACCACACCGGAGATCCACACCTGGATGCCTAAAACATCAAACCCCTCCCTGTAGCAGTGGCTCTGCCCTGCTGGGCCTGGGAGACCTTAGGGTAAGGTGCTCAGATTGTAGCTGCACAAAGTCCTTTGGGCGTCTGTCGAGGAGGTTGTTTCGGAAAAGAGCCAGTGGGGATCTAGGCAAGGAGGTAGCAGATGAAAGGGCAGACCAGAGTTTCCCACCCTAGTCTTGGAAGCCCTGAATAATAAGGAAGGGCATCCTTATAGACCTTATAGACCTGGACCCCAGGTAGCAGCACAACTTCTTGTCCTAGTAGCTCAAGTAAGCCCTTGAGATGGACTGGGTCTGAGCCTTTTATCAAAGAGCTACCTCCCTTACCAATCCATCCTTTTGCCTCAGGGCTGCCACCATGGGGCCCTGGCAGCCAGAGAGGATGTGGACTTCCCCTCTGATCCCCTGAGCAATCAGATTTTGCCTCTTGAGAATTTGAACTGAGGCACAGAGGGAGTGTATGTAGACAGACATAAGGGAATCTTGGGTCACACACCCCCTGATAGGCAGATGTGTGGCTGGAAACAGAGAAGGCGGGATTTTGGTCACAGGGAACAGGGGAGGCAGGGGCCAGCTATGGGCAGAGGGCGGGCTGAACTTCCTCCAGTGGGGTTGTTGGGAATCCAAGCCTAAGGTTTCCCCAAATTCCCTATTCCTGGAGCTAATTGCAGAGTTCTGTTCTTTGCAGTCATGTGTGACCTGACCAAGACTGTAGGGCCAGCGTCCTCTTCATTCCACTCACCCTACCCACTCCCGAGCAAGCTGGATGGAGAAGGGGCTGTTGCCCATTGCCTCCCCAGACTCCCAGGAGGGCCTCAGCAGTGGGGCCCTAGCTTGTTCCTCCAGACCCCTGCTGGCCACCAGCCTGCCCCTGAGGCTCGTCCTCTGCACCCAGCCAGATGGCCTTACTGTGTAATCCACATTTTGGAAAATCTCCTGGGCCTCCTCGAAGTCACAGATCTCCTCTATGCACTCCCGCTCCAGGCTGCCTGGCCGGATCTCCTCTAGGAAGGAGTTGGCTCGCTTGCGGATCCGCAGAACCTGGTGGGCGCTCTCGCTGCTGGAAAACACTGAGTCTGGTTGGGGGGTGGGGGGAAGCTCATTAGGGAGAGGGGTCTAGGGTGGGGGCTACTCTGCAGTGAGCCCCAGCAGGTATTTTTGTCTTGAGCCCTCAGGACTTAAAACTCCCCCGCTCCTCTGCTCTCTTCCTCCACACACAGCAGATGGCCAGACTGGGAAGACAGGAGACTTGGCCATTCAGAGGACATGTGCTGGACAGACAGTCCTCCCTTTGGACCCAACCTGACCTCTGTGTGACCTTGAACCAGTGCCTTTGCCTCTCTAAACTTCAGTTTATTCGTACAAACATGAGGATGAGGTAATGGTGTCAAACAGCGCAGTGCCTGACCTAGAAATGAGCACTCAGTGACACATGTTGGCTGGATGTTGTTGTTATTACCAGGACTGCAAACGTCACTCTGTCTTGCTATTCTCCCAGTACCCCTGTGCAATCCTATCTTGCACTGTCCCGCCTATCTCCCCCCTCCCCACCCCCAGCCCCGTTGACCTCTCCTTAGTGGAGCATTTCCCCTGCCTTCCCCTCAGGGGCAGGGCAGACCTGGAAGACAGCAGACCTGTGCCTTGGGCTCTGAGAAATGTTTGTTGGGTATAGCTGGGATGGAGGGACCAAGTAAGGGGAGTGAGCAAGACAGGCAGGAGGAGGCAGTGCAAAATCCAGGAAAGGAAGGCATCTGACCTGAGTCTGGATACAGGAGCCAAGTGAACCACAGGTAGGAGTGGGGACACCCCAGGCAGACAAGCAGCTCAAGACGGGGCTCAAATGCCAACAACAGCTGGTGTGCCTCAAGGAGACTGGGGCGGGGGGGGGGGGGGGCTGCTGCAAGGCACGGGCAGCTCTTTACCCCTCAGACCTCCCCATGCACCCTGGCTTCCTCCTGTTGGCTGGGGGTCAAGGGGGGAAGGGGTGAAGCTGGGCAGGGGACTCTGGCCCACTCCCAGACTGGAGGTAGGAACTTCATGACATGCCCCCTGGGGCTCCTTGCTGTCACCACAGTACTCTGCCATCACAGTCCCCCCACCCCTGCCCAGGGTGGAGGGGCGGGGGCTACTGGATTCAAGCAGCTGGCCTGTAGGGACTGTCAGGTTGCTTCTCCCCATGGTGCCTCTCCTGTCACTCTGAGGCTCAGAGGATATGCTGCAAAGTGTGAGCGCCTTGTGTGGGGCCTTGTGAAGACCCTGATGATCCCAGGAAAGGACAGTGGCCTTACCAGGAGGAACTGGTGTGCCGGAAATTCCCCAGATGGTCACCAACAGTAAGAGGCTTGCGAGCTGCCACATTCTGGAGTTGCTGCCACCTGTCTGAGGAGGACTTTTGAGCTTCCAGCAGCCCCACCAGCCCCTGCTCTGCCTGCCACCCTTGCCCCAGATGGGAGCTAACTCCCAGGGCCGGGGCTTGGGGGGTCCTTGTTCACTACCCAGACAGCTACTAGCCCCTCAGTGTCCTGGCCTGTGTGGGGCTAGGATCACAGCAGCTGCCCAGCATCTGAGGGATGAAGAGAAAAGGTAGAAAGGACACAGATTCCTGGGGAAGATCAAAGGGACTCAGCACAAAAGGTGCCCTCTCTTGCCCTGTTATTTGAGGATCAGGGGGTGGTGACTTTGCCGATCTAAGGGCCAGGCTAAGAGTCGTAACTAATATTTATCAGACATTTATGGTATTTTTCAAACAACTTATACGTAGTTCAGAAAGCAGGCCAAGTCAACCACTTGGTGCAAATCCCAGCTCCGGGACACCCAACACTGGGCAAGATACCTAACGCTCCATGCCTCAGTTTCCTGGTTAGAAAAACTGTATTTCTGCCTTATAGTAACCCCATGAGAATTAAATTAATTAATCCACATAATACTCTTAAAACAGGGTTTGTATACAGCAAATGCTTTGGAATATTGGCTTTTATTCTCTCAGTTAAAGCTCACAATGCCTGCGAGTGAGGTGTTAATGTCTTCACCCCATTTCATAGAAGGTGGTCACATCAACGCTTAGAGGAGAGAAGGAGCTTACTGAAAACCCACAACTGGGACCTGACAGAGCTGGGACCCGAGCCCAGTGTCCAGGCCTGGAATCTTAACCCCTGCCCCAAACTACCGGGTGCCCCACGAAGCCCCAGAAGTACTCCTGCGGACTGGAAACTGAGGAGCAATCCCTCCACTGCCTCCAAGCCCAAGCAGCAGGCCTGCCAGCCCCACCTGCAACCTCCCCCACTCCATCTGACCTCACTTTCTGCCTTCACAGACCCCCCCACCCCCTGCGGGAGGCTGTTTGTGATGTTTGTTTGAATCCGACACCCTAGGTTTAGAGGAGGGGGTGAGGTGGGGAGTAGGGGGAGTCCTGGGCTCCAAGCTGCCCTTACGATGTCCCAGGTCCCTGGCGGACCTCAGACCATTTCCACTCGCCTCCAAGTCTGGGAAGAAGGCCCGTGGGAACTGTGGCACCCAGGCCTGAGGAATGCCAGCCAGCGCCCTGGCCTGGCCTGTGGCAGAGCCCTGACGTCCCGTTAGCCCAAGCTCCAGCCAGCTTCTGGAACCCTGGCTGGAGCATTCAACCTTCACATCTGCTGTTCCCACCCCCGTCCCCCCTCACAGACCTGCCATGAAGGGGCCTTACTGGGGTGGGCCAGGGAGAGACTGCAAGGTCGCCGTCCCGCCGCCATGACAGCCTGAACCGCGCGTGAGTTAATCCATAACCTCAAATATTTGCTTGGCCCTCAGTGCTGAGACCTCCCCCTCCACAGATAAACAAACAGGCTCCCAGCTCCTGATGGCCCTGTTTGCCCAAAGCCTACTTTTGTCCACCAATTGGTGCCATCCAGGAGGGAGGGCGGGAAGGGATGGGCAGTGTCAAACTGTCTACCGATGTGGTCTCATTTTGGCCTCAAAGGTGGCTGGCTGTAGGAGGGACATCGTGGCTGTGTTGCAGATGGGGACATTTTTACCCAGAGATACTAGTTTTTCCCAGATTAGCACTACTGGCGATGATTCTGTATTTCACCAAATCTAGGACGCCGTTAATTATAAGATGCACCTATTTTATGTGGCAGAAACACTGTCAGTTACACAGGGACACAGTATCCTGATTTCCAATTTTCACTATGAAAAGACACCCCGCTCTGGGTCCCTCCCATGTGAGCGCTGGCCACTGAGCTCCACCCTGGGCTCCAGTAGCTCCTGTAGCTGCCCTGCACAGCGGCGTGTGGCTGCTCCTGGAATCTCTAATTTGTAGATAAGAACACTCAGAAATCTCTTGTTAGTCACTCAGATTCACCAAGCTGCTGAGTGGCAGGCCTGGCATAGACTCAGGTCTTCCTGGCACCTCTTGGCCACCTTTGTAAACAAGTGAGAAAAACAAACCGGGTGCTGGAAAGGCTGCTGGGAATGAAAAGGGCAGAAGTACAAGGTCCAGCCTGAAGCCTTGGCGCCAGCTCTTGAGTCTGTCGACACTTATGAGGCATCTTGCTTCCCTGGACCCACTGTGTAGGATCCACACCTATTTCCTCCCTATTGTACCTGCTCTTCCGCCTACCCTCACCACCACCACCACCCCCCCCACCCCCGGGCTTGACCACACCCTTCAAAGCCGGACCGCCTGCAGGGGTCATGTGACCCTGTCCTGCTGGCCTCCAGGACTGTCCAGGAAAGTCACCTGACCCAGGGGTCAACCCAGTTCTCTACCCCAGCCCTAGTAGTAGGGTCTGGGTGCCCTCATTCCACAGTGAGCACTGGACTGGGAAGATTTTGAAGCCAGGGCCTGGGCATCCATGTTTGGGCCTAAAGCAGAGGAAGCTGATGAAGAGGAAGATACAAACTCAGGAGAGAGGCTGAGAGAGGAGACCTTGGACACTCAGGAGAGAGAGGGAGCGGCAGGGGCAGGCCCCTACCGTCCAGAGTGAGCACATCCTGGCTTTAGGCTATAAGGGTCCCCTGTCCTCCTAGAAACCCCCTCTTTCCTTAAGTTCCTTAAACTGACTGGGGCAGCTTGCATTTCTTAGGACAGGATATCTCCTCCAGAGGCACAGCACCTTCCCTGGGCTGTGGGGCTACAGGCCCACAGCCGCCGGAGAAGGCAAGAGGATTGGGGAGACATCAGCACGAGCTGGGGTGGCCCAGGAAGGCTGCCTGGAGGAGGTGGAGCTACACCTAGAGGTCAGAGAGCAGGAAGGACCCTGGGAACAGAGGAAGGCCCCTCAGGAGGGGAGGGAGTGGAGGCACAGGAGACAAACAGTGGAGGAAGCATTGCAGCAGGGAGGGGTAGAAGAGAGGGAGAAGGAAATAATGGAGTTTGGCCTGTGGAGTGGAGCCTCCAGCAAGTGAGGAGCCAGTAGCTGTTTTTGGAGGGTCTGTGGCAGCTGCCTCTAGAAGGGGACATGTGTTCCTCAGAACTCAGGCAGGAAGCCCAGAGACCATGGGCATGACCACACAAGAGGGGCAGCTCAGCAGCCGAGGACCTTGTCAAATACCTCCAGCACCCATATTCTTGTGCTAGGTGACCTCCCAGTAAGTCCAAGTCCGAAGCAGCTAGTGGTCTGGGCTCTCCTCACTTCCACTTCTCTTCCTGATACCCCCTTCTCCTCTGTGCCTACCGAGTGCAAGGTATCGTGACTGTTCACTGGGACTCCGTCCTCCTTGCCTTCCCCACCAAGCTCCTCACCCACCACCTGCTCCCCAGCTGGCACTGGTGGTCAGTTCCATGTGATGTCTACATAGGGTTCACACGCTGGTCCTGAATGTGGATGAGAGACTCTGCCTGAGGCACCCACATCCAAACCAGCCCTGACGCCCAAAACCTGGCCCCCTGAAAAGCCAGGGCAGCTGCAGTGGGAGAAGTGACCAGTGCCAGGGGTGGGCTCATGCCTTGAAGGCTGCCCAGAGCGGCGCAGGATGGTTCCTCTTGCTGAACGATTCATGCTTGTTGGCCAGCTGGGCACTGCAGTAGGGGTGCCTGCTTCAGGCCTCCTTGTTGGCTGGCAGCTCAGAGAACCAGAGTCATCTCTCTGAAGGAGGGAGGGCCCCCTCCAGATGTTCCCCAAGTTTGCGCTGGCTGAACAGTTGCCATCCCCGGGAGAGTGCTGCCGGAAATCCAGGTGTCTGGGCTCACTGGCAACAGGTTTCTAGCAGGGGCCACTGCCCTGGTCCTCCCAGTTCGGTCTGGGCTGCTGTTCCAAGAGATGGCCTTGCCTGGCTTGGTGGCCGCTGCTGGTTTGCCTTGTCTGATGTAGGGGTGTTCCTTCCCAGTTGTGAGTCACCCTGTTGGGCCTGACTTTCTCCCGATGCCAGAGCAGGACTTTGGCATCACAGCCAGCCATGATTCAGAGAAAGGAAGGCCATCCGTGCGCAGGGAACTGACTGCATTTGTGAGAACATGGGCAGAGGAATAAGAAGCAAAGGGGTGGGGTTGGAGGTGAGGTGGGAGGAAGAGGAGTTTGGGGGGGCTACAGAAAGAAAGCCAAAACCAGGAGATGTCATCAAGCAGTGGGGGATTCAGAAACCTCACTTTTGTTGTCAGGCTCACACAAGTTTATTGTTTTTAAACTTTTATTTATTTATTTATTTTTAAGATTTTATTTATTTATTTATTTGAGAGAGAGAGAGACCCAGCAGAGTGAGGGGCAGAGAGAGAAGCAGACTCCCCACTGAGCAGGGAGCCCAATGCAGAGCTCAATAAGGGGCTCGATCCCAGGACCCTGAGATCATGACCTGAGCCGAAGGCAGCCGCTCAAGTGACTGAGCCACCCACGTGGCCCCTCACATGGGTTTAAACTTCAACTTCTTTCCTTCCCTCAGCCTCAATTTTCCACACCTGTAAAATGAGACCAATAACTGTATGCACTCCAGGCTGATGTTACGAGGATTCAATTAAATATTTTCTATAAGGTGAACAGAGGCTTAGGTAATCAACCAGTGGCAATGTCCTCTCTCGGCTTCCCAAGTATCCTAGAGAGGAAGCGAGGTGCCACCTGAAGCTTTGTTTTGATCAGAGGCCCCCGGGGTGGGGGGGCGGAGTATGGGTACCCCTCCCCCTTTGTGAATGCCTGTGAGGGCCTGGGAGAGGTGGACCAGGAGGGGGAGAGGGGCCAGCTGCTGTCTGTACAGCTACAGGCTCAGACTCCGTGTCCAAGGCTCCTGCACTCCCCAGGGCTGGCGTGTGCTTTTACCCAGCACTGGCCCCCACTCTCGAATCCCAAATAGAATCTCATAGATCCTGGGCTACCTCTCCTTATCAGAGCAGTGGGATGGAGGGCTCATAGGAATGTGGCTGGTGCTTACCCCAGGCCTGCTCCCCAGGGTCTTGTCCATTCTCTCTGCTGGTGAAGGCCTGGAGCTGCTTCCCTGGAGGCCAGGGAAGAGAGAAACCAGAGGCCCTGGGGAGCCGCCCACCATACCATACCATACCTGTTAAGAAGTACAGGTGGGTGCATGCAGCCAAGGTCAACAGCACAATGACACATTGACTTTTTTTTTCCTCAAACCAGGTTTGAGGAATAATGTGCATACAATAAAATTGGCTTTTTAAATGTTCAGTTCTGTTTGTTTTGACAAATGTATGTAGTAGTGTAACTACCACCACGATTATGACTATGGGACATTTCTGTCACCCTCAAAAGTTCCCCGGTGCCCCACCGCCACCCTGGCAACCACTGATGTGGTTTCTGTTGCTTCTTCTAGAATGGCATATAAATGGAATCCTACAGCATGGAGCCTTTTAGGATTGGCTTCTATCACTCACCAGAGTTTCTGAGATTCCTTCATGTGGATGTACATATCAGTAGTTTCTATAGCTGAGTAGTTTCCATTATATGGATGTACCACAATTGGTTACCCATTCACCACTTCTTGGCTATTATTAAATAAAGCTTCTGGAACATTAATGTACAGGTCTTTGTGTGGATATGTTTTCATTTCTCTTGGGCAAGTCTCCAGGAATGGGACTGCTGAGTCATGTAGCCAGTACATTTACTTTTATTAGAAAACAAAAACAAACTGTTATGTAAAGTGGCTGTACCATTTTGCATTCCCACAAGCAAAATATGAGTGGTCCAGTCATTCTTCCTTCGCACCAGCACTTGCGTGGTTAGTTTTTTTGTTTCATTTTGTTATTTTGGGCTATCTTAATAGGTGCGTGGTAGGATCTCATTTCATTTCCCCAATCACTAACGATGTTAGACATCTTTTCATGTGCTTATTTGCCATTCATATACCCTCTTTGGTGATGTGTCTGTTTCAATATTTGGTCTATTTTTTTAAATTGAGGGTTTTTTTAAAAAAGATTTTATTTTATTTACTTATTTGAGAGAGAGAGCACGCGCGCGCACAAGCAGGGGGAGCAGCAGACGGAGAAGCAGGCTCCCTGAAGGGACCCCAATGTGGGACCCAAACCCATGACCCCGAGACCACGACTCAACCTGAAGGCAGACACTTAACCAACTGAGCTACCCAGGCGCCCCTAAAATTGAGGGTTTTTTTAAAAAAGATTTTATTTATTTGGGAGAGAGAGAGCATAAGAGTGGAGTGTAGGGCATAGGGAAAGAGAGAATCAGATTCCCCAGTGAGCAGGGAACCCCATACTGTCTGGATCCCAAGGACTCCGGGATCATGACCTGAGCTGAAGGCAGATGCTTAATGACTGAGCCACCCAGGTGCCCAGATCCTTAGCATTTTTACACACATTTTAGATTCAGCTTGTCAATTTCTTTAAAACAAAACAAAAAAATCTTGCTGGGATTTTGAATGGGACTGAGTCGATTCTATGGAACAATCTGTAGAGAAGAGACATCTTGCTGGTTGGTCTTCTGATCTGTTAGCCTGGAATTCCCATTTAGTCTTTGTTAACTTGTCTCCCCAATGTTTGGTAGTTCTTAGTATATAGATCTTGAACATATTTTGTTAAATTTATCCCTACTTACTTTATGTTTTTTAAAAATGCTATTGTAAATGGCATTTTACATATTTTTTTAAAAGATTTTATTTATTTATTTGAGAGAGAGACAGTGAGAGAGAGCATGAGCAAGAAGGTCAGAGGGAGAAGCAGACTCCCCATGGAGCTGGGAGCCCGATGCGGGACTCGATTCCGGGACTCCGGGATCATGACCTGAGCCGAAGGCAGTCGTCCAACCAACTGAGCCACCCAGGCGTCCTGGCATTTTACATATTTTAATTACAATTATGTGTTGCTAGTATATAGAAATACAACTGATAGTTTTATACTGAGACTTACTTTTTCAGTTTTATTGAGATAAAACTAACATATAACATTATATTAGATAAAGGCATACAATATGCTTTAATATATGTATATATTGCAAAATGATTACCACAAAAAGTATAGTTGGTATCCATCACCTCACATAGTTACATTTTTTTTCTTGAGATGAGAATTTTTTCAATATACTGTCTGCATGACTTTCATAAATACAATACAGAATGATTAGCTATAGTTATATAGTTATCTGCACCTTACATCCCCAGAACTTATCTCTAACAGGAAGCTTGTACCCTTTGACCTCCTTCCCTCACGCCCCCCACCTCTGGTAACCACTGATTTTTTTGTCTGTTTTTTAAAGATTTTATCTATTTATTTGTCAGAGATAGAGGGACAGAGAGAGAGCGAGTACAAGCAAGGGGAACAGGTAGAGGGAGAACCAGGCTGCACACTGAGCAAGGAGCCTGATGCACGACTCGATCCCCCTGGGATCATGACCTGAGCAGAAGGCAGATGACCCAGGCGTCCCTACTAATCTGTTTTTGAATCTATGAAGAACTCATAGATTTTTTGGTTCTACATGTAAGTGAGATCATACAGTATTTATCTTCAACTTATTTCTTGATTCCACAAGCATGTGCTGGGGTAACTGACTCTCCAAGTTTGTCTGGGACTATTCTGATTTTAGCCCTTAAAGCATGTCTGGTAAACTCTACCCTGGGATGAGAAAACTCCCAGTTTTTAGGGGAAAGGTACAAAACACAAAGGTGAGCCCCAAAAGAGGGGCTGAAAGCAACACTGGTTTTAGTACCAAATGGACCCAGGACTCTCCCTAGTCCCTGTTGCTGATGATGACAGCCGTGATGGGCAGTTTGTGATCACTCATCATCCGTTATTATACCACCTGATGACTTAAGTGTGCTGTTGTCTGGAGGACGGAACATCCATTTTGCCTGTGGATTCACCATTGTGCTTTGTATCTAGACAGTACTAGTTTAATTTTTAACATGATAAATATTGCGACCATGTTTTTTTAAAAGTTCAGATGATGAACGCGAGCATGATTATAATACCAATGCCAGCATGCACCAGACGCTATGATCATTTAGAAAGCTAAATGACTGTGTTATTTCGGTGGCAGCTAGATAACACGTACAACGGTGTTAGGGCGATAAATCGTCAAAAAGGGGATCCTGGACCATATGCAGAGAAGAATTGGGGATTTGGCATGGAGTGGGGGATGCTGGGGGGAGGGGGGCAAAGAAATGTAAAAGCACATGAAGAAACTGATTCCCACAGGTACCCAAGGAAACAGGCCAGTACTTCTAACTTAATCAAAATGTTTTTTGTTTTTTTGTTTTTTTTTGACACCAGTTCTCAGTTGAAGATAGTGGCCGCTGAATTAGCGTGGGCCTACCGGATGGGTAAATGTATTGCTCCTTTGATTGCTCTAACACTGAGGAAGTTACATGTCCTCAATCATACGCTGTACCTGAAATATCTTGTAGGTGGACTGAAGGTGAAATTTTGATAACAGATGTGTTGGCCCTTTATAGTGTGTAGAGCTGTTTCTGTCAGATCCTACCAACAATCACGCTTTCTACAGGTTGCCAAGGGCTGAGTCCAATCATGGCAATAAAGAAATGTTCTCCCGCCTCTCAAGCACTTTGATTTGAAAAATGGAGCTCCAAATGGTCTTTTTGATTTCTGTGAGGATTTTATTTATTTATTTTTAGATTTTATTTATTCATTTGACAGACAGAGATCACAACTAGGCAGAGAGGGAGGCAGAGAGAGAGGGGAAGCAGGTTCCCCGATGAGCAGAGATCCCAATGCATTGCTCGATTCCAGGACCCTAAGATCATGACCTGAGCCGAAGGCAGAGGCTTAACACACTGAGCCACCCAGGTGTCCCTCTGTGAGGATTTTAATGAAACTTCAGAAAAAATTTCTAAAGTATCGATGATATACAAATACAAAGGAGCCTTTGCTCACCCATCTGCACTTGCACTTGAAAGTGCAAGTGTAAATTTTTGCAAATTCTTATCAGTCTATGAACGCTTATCAAAGAAAACGAAAAGATCTTACCTGCTAAGTGTCCTGCACACCTTGTATACCCATGGCCCAAGGGGTTTGGTTTGCTTCCTGTGACACTGAGGCCTTCCCAATGACAGGTTTGGTCATTTCTCAGTTTCCTCAAAATGTGCAAGAGACCCCAATGAGCTATTTGATGTTCTAGAAATAGAAGGAGACAGTCTCCTTTAGACATGTGCCTCCAAGAGGCTGTCGTCCTTGCCAGCTGTAGAAGAGATGGTAAAAAGTTAAGCTATCATCAAATCATATTTACAAAGTGTAGGATAATTTGAAAATAATATTGAGAATGAGAAGGGAGACAAGAATCACATTCTAATGGACATCTACGAATGGTTCTTCCAAAACTGATGATCTTTGAAGAGACCAGAAGGATCCTGAAAAAGGACGATCTGATGGCACCTGAGTTGTTCATTGTTCTGTGTAGGAAATAACAAAAACCCATGTAATAAAAATTGACTGGTGACATAAAACAAAATGTCACCAGAATAGGGACAACTGATTTAAACACTTTACTTCTTTACTTCACTTCTTTACTAAGACTGGAACTTATCTGTGATTCAAATTTGATATCACGAGTTCAAATACCTCTGTGCTTTAAAGCCATTTTCTCTGAGATACACATAAATACGATAGAGAGAGCGCTTTATGACACCCAGTGTGCTTCAAAATGTTTACAAAGGATGAAAGTTTAGATGTTGAATTTACTGATGGAAAGGAGCTAACAAAAAGCTGTTCTACCAAAACCAGCCTATAGCTACAAAGAGGATGGGCCTTTTTGGAGAGCGGGAAGCTAATCCCTACAAGTCTAAAAACCTGCTGTTGTTAGTAAGATCCTAAGTATTCCATGCTCAAATAATTTTGTTGAATCATTAGCTTGATGCCATTGCATTGGACTGACAGCAGGAATTAGTGTAATGCGGACTTAATAAGAGCAGGACGCAAGTCAAAGAATTTTATGTTTGGCCATATTCAGTTTCTTCACTACATCAAAGAAGGTTTCCTAAAGGCTACAGGCAAGGAAACAGAGAGGTAAAAATCTCCTCTGCATCAATGACAGAAATGTCATTGTTATTTTTTTTTATTAAATATTGGTACTATGTTTAATTAGTCCTATTGTATTTACATTCTCTTAGAAAGTCTTACATGTATGTACCTTATTTTTTAAAGACTTTATTTTTGTAGAGCAGTTTTAGGTCACAAAAAATTGAGGGGAGTGTACAGAGATTTCCCATATACCCCCAACACTGTACCCCCACACGTATAGACTCCCCATCATCATCCCCAACAGAGTGTACATTTGTTAAAACTGATGAACCTACATTAACACATCATAATTAGCCAAAGCCCATAGTTTACATTTGGGTTTGCCCCTAATGTGGTACATTCTATGGGTATGGACACATGGATGGACACCATCCATCTTTACCGTGTCATACAGAGGATTTCCACTGCCCTAAATTCATCTGTGCTTCATTTATTCCTGCCTCCCATCCCTGCCCCAACAACCCTAGCAACTACTAAAAAAAAAAAAAATATATATATATATATATATATATTTTTTTTTTACTGTCTCCATACTTCTTTTTGCTGAATGTCATATAAGAATGTCATGGAATCATACCATATGTAGCCTTTTACATGTATGTATCTTAATACAAATTTTAAGTATCCAATGAGTTAAAATAAATTGCAGTACCAGAGAACAGAAACATTACCTATTTTTATATTTCTTTCTCACAAAGTAGTCCTACTAATTATTTGTCATGTTCATTACTAATCTTAGTGTTCTGTTTCAATAATAGCATTTATGTAACACAAAAGTAAATAATACAGAATATAGAATTTACAATAAACACCTATTTTTCATATTTAATGATATAATTCTGACATATATGATTTCAAATAAACCTTTTCATATTTCTAGGTTAAAGCAACATATACACATGTATGTGTGTAATTTTTAACATATTATTATGGGTTTTGGGAGTCTGGCATGGCTGTGTCCCAGGCTGGATCTCTAAAATTGGTCACGCGAATATTTGTCCCACCTCCTCCTCCTCTGCCTGCGCTCTGTTTAAGCCAAGGGATGCACAGCCCACGAAGACCTGGCCGCTGTTGTCAAGGGGCCCACAGTCTGGTGATGAAGCCAGACCCAAAACAGGCCGGCGGAGAGCAATACCGAAGGTGCCAGCACGTAGCCTCCCCCAGGTAACCCAGCCCGGAGGAGGTCTTCTGAGAAGGCTTCCTGGAGAAGGTGGGCCTCGGCTGGCGCGTGGAGGCGAAGGAGGACGGGGCCGGGGGTGGCGGTGGTGGTGCTTGGAGTTCAGAGAGAGGGCGTGCGAAGAGCAAGGCGGAGCGCGGCACTGGGGCCTCTCCGGCAGGTGAGCGGCCCAAACGGACCTGCAGAGCTGGGTCTCCCTCTGGCCGCCCCTCGCGCCCGTGAGTGCCCCGCGTCCTCCAGGCGGTCCTCTGTCCCGCTCCGCGGAGGTCGGAAGCCGGAAGGGCAGCTCCTGTGGCTGGGCGTGCGCTCCCGTCCCGAGCAGGGCCTCGGACACCGTCGCCAGCACTCCGGGAGCCCCGCCGCCCCCCGCGGGCGTCTGCTGGCAGCTCGCCTCCCGCTGAGTCAGCCTGTGAGTCAGCGCCCCCTGACTGCGCCGGCCCGCCGCGTCTGGGACAGCCGCCGGGACGCGGGGCGGGGGCGGGGGCGGGGGCTGAGAGGGAGGGGGGGAGGAGGAGGAGGAGGAGGAGGAGGGGTGAGCTAGGAGAGACGGGGGTGGAGGGGTGGAGGGAGGGAGGGAGGGAGGGGAGAATGGGCCCTGGAAGAAAGAGTGGAGAAAATAGGGGAAGAGAAAAGGGAGGGGAAAAGGAAGGAGGGAAGAAGGAGTAAAGGACAGGCGGAGGAAGAGGCGGGGGAGGCAGGAGGGAGGGAGATGGGGAGGAGTGGGGAGGAAGGGCAAGGTCCAAAGTAGGGTTCCAAACCTTTAGCCTGCAGGGCAAATTTGGCTTGTCTTCTGTTTTTGTTCAGCTGAGGAGCTGAGAATAGCTTTCAAATTTTGTAACTTAGAAAATACAAAGAGACGAACATTTTGTAACAAATGAAAATTATTTACAATTCAAATTTCAGCGTCCAGGAGGAGTTTTTTTGGAACACTAATGCTCATTTGTAATTTCTGTCCATTACTGCTTTGCAGAACAGCAGAGTTGAGCAATTATGCGAGACTGTATGGCCCCCAAAGCCTAAAGTGTTTACTACTTGTACCTTTCCAGGTTTGCTGCCCACATTCCAGGGGGTGCTCAAGTCCCTGGCTGTTAAGGAGGCAATTCTTTTTTGGAGAGCACGGCCTGTGGAGGGGGAGGGGATGCCGGGCCTCAGGCCTGATTGGGGGGGGGGGGGGTTCCCACCCTGGGGAGCCATTCCAACTCTGCTAACCCTTACCCAAGGTTTTGTCATCAGGCAGTAGAGCCCTCCTTACTTGCACTCCAGGCCACCCTCTCTCGTGGCTGAACTTCCTCCACTCTGGGGCAGGGAGCTACTCACTGCAGCCTGGGGACCCAGGTTTGTCCCACACCATCTTTGGGAGCCCCCCCCCCACCTCCGTGTGGTGTGCTGGGGGCCCATGGGACCAAATACTCACTCCCAGCTAAGTGGTTGTTGCTCCTGGTTACCCATTAACCATCTAGTCCTTCCACATGGTTTCAAGGAAGTCAGGCCTGCACATTTATTGCCTTGTTGCTCCCGGGAACGTGACAAGTCCCATCACCTGCACCCCAAGACAAACCATCCTGGTGATCCAGGTTCTGGCCTGATTCCAGTTGTTGCTTAAGGCAGTGTTTTTGAAACTTTGTTGTTGTTTTTTTTTAAACCTCAACCCCCAGTAAGAAATACATTTTACATTGCAGCTAAGTTTCACAAAACTATTTACCCCTATTACATGTGATGCCCTCTTGCCAGTATCTATTCCTTTTCTGTTTTTTGGAAATGATGATCATGAAACATGAAATTAATTGTATGAACTGCTAATGGGTTGCAACCAGCAATATGAAAAACATGTTTGATGGTATCCAGACATATCTGTCTTTTCTCTTTTTCAGTACAAAGCACAACAGCAGAAAAGGGCCTGCTTCACCTGTTGGCAGAGGCTTCCTGCCTCTCAGTCTTCATGACTCTCCCTTTTACCCTTGACCTGAGATGAAGCCCTCAACCTGCAAGAGCAATAAATCTGCATACCTGTTTGTTTCTACCCTGCGGATGCATTGAATCTTGGTAACCACTCCCCTAGGGTGGGGAGGACAGGAGGGATTGGGGATAGGAAGAGGATTTACTCTTCACTCTACTTAAATGCTGTTTGAATTCTGTGAATTCTGTCACATACATATTACTTCATATTTTTTATTTAAAAACATTTTGAGCCTATAGAAAGATATCTGGAACACAAGTAACCATCCTGCGCCTGCAGTAAGTTCATGCATTCTACCTCCCTCCCACTCCTTTTTCCCTGCTCCCTCCCCACAGACCTCTTCAACCCACCCCCACCCCTCCTCCACCCCAGCATTTCTTCTTGGGAGCGAATGAAGCTTTAGAATGCTTAACATTCCCCAAGGTGGGCGGTGCTAACAACTGATAAGTCAGAATTCCTTTTGGAAGTTAGTTGCCACTTCAGAGGTGCCTGGGTGGCTCAGTTGGTTAAGTGTCTGCTTTCCACTCAGGTCAGTCTCTCGGCGGGGTCTTGGGATCAAGCCCCCCAACCCCCCAGGGCTCTCTGCTCAGCAAGGATCCTTCTTCTCTCTCTGTCTGCCAGTCCCCCTGCTTCTGCTTGCTCTCTCTGTCAAATATTTTTTTTAAAAGGAAGTTAGTTGCCATCCTGTAGACTGTCTACCAACATGCAGTCTTTTTAGACTTACAAAAAAGTTTCCAGTATAGCACCCTCTGCTCAGATTTCCCCTAATGTTTGCCACAGAAGGACCAAAGCCAGGGGATTAACAATGATATAACACTGTTCACTCATCTACTAGCCTTATTTGGATTTTGCCAAACGTCCCACCAGCATCCTGTTTCTGGTCCAGGATCCCATTCGGAATCCCACATGGCGTTTAGTTGTCCTGTCCCCTTTAGCTCCCACCTGGGATAGTTCCTCAGTCTCTCTGTGCCACTGCAACACTTGGGCCAGTTATACTGTAGGAATAGAGCTCCCTGTTTTCTCCTTCCTCTATTGAAGTTATGCATTTTTGGAAAGAATACCACAGAAGTGATGTGCCCTTCTCCGGATGCCCTATCAGGTGGTGCTGATGTGTCTAAACTGCTCATAGTAATTTTGATCACCTGGTAAAAGTGGTCTCTCAGAGGTTTCTCCACTGTAAAGCCATCTGTTTTCCTTTGTCATTAATAAACATTCTGTGGGGAGATGCTTTAGGACTATATAAATATCCTGTTCTCTCATACTTTTTCCCACTAATTGTAGAATCCCTTGATGATCCTTATTTGCAACAGTTATTGCTGTGGTTTTTACCAAATAGTGATTTTTCTATTTCCACTATTCTTTCTACATTAATGGGAAATCTACTGTAAAAAGGAACTCTTTCCCCCATTTATTTACTTAGTCCATTGTTTTTACATCTTTATGGATGGTCTCTTAGATATTTCATTCTGTGGGTTCTAATCCATTACTCTTCTTTTTTTGCTCAAATTGTAACAGATTTGGCAGTTGGGAGCGCCCCTAAATTGGCTTCTGTGCTCCTTGACATGCCTCCATCATTCCTGGAGCACTTCCTTAGTGTGTGGCACAAGATGACCCAGGCTTCTCTGGTATTTTCCCTGCCCTAGCCCTGGAATCAGTCATTTCTCTAGGAGCCCTGGCTTGTTTTATTGGAGAATGGTATTTAGGAATTAGGATCTAGGCACAAATCAGATTTAATTTGGTTAAATGAAAATGCAAAACTGGATTGGCCTTCGGAACAGCTTGGGAAGGAAAAGGGCAAGCTGTGCAGGGCTGAGGGAGGTGGTGAGAGGTGGGAACACAAACAGTGGAGAGAGAGTGGGCAGAGCAGAGTGAGCCAAGGCAGGGAGGGCAGTGTGACTGTTCAGTCCTTGGCTGGGAGTACCTGTGGGAAGCATGGCCTCCATGAAAATAAAAGGAAGGATTCAGAAAGAAACCATCAATAAAACAAGAAAAGGCAGCCTACTGAATGGGAGAAGATACTGCAAATGATCTATCCAATAAAGGATTAATATTCAAAGTATATGAAGAACTTACAGAACTCAACACCGGAAGGAAAAAAAAAACAAAAAAAACATAAAAACCCAAATAATCTGATTTAAAAATGTACAGAGGACTTGAACAGACATTTCTCCAAACAAAAATACAGGTGATCAACAGACACATGAAACGGTGCTCCAAATCACTGATCATTAGGGAAATGCAAATCAAAACCACAATAAGCTATCACCTCATACCAGAATGGCTCAAAAACTCAAAACACAAGACTCAAAAACACGAGAAATAACAAATGTTGGTGAGGATGTAGAAGAAAGGGGACCCTGGTGGTGGTAGGAATGTAAACTGGTGTAGTCATTGTAGAAAACAGAATGGATTTTCCTAAAACAATTAAAAACAGGATTACCATAAGACCCAGTACCATATGATCCAAATAGCCTACTGGATATTTACCCAAAGAAACAAAAACACTAATTAGAAAAGATATATGCATCCCTATCTTTATTTTAGCACTATTGACAATGGACAAGATACAGAAGCAACCAAACTGCCTGTTGATAGATGAATGGATAAAGAAGATATATTACATATATACAATGGAATATTAGTCAGCCATAAAAAGAATGAAATCTTGCCATTGGTGACAACGTGGATGGATCTAGAGGGTATTATGCTAAGTGAAGTACGTTAGAGAAAGAAATACCATATGATTTTACTTATGTGTGGAATAAACAAACAAACAAAAAGCAGAAATAGACCCATAAATACAGGAAACAAACTGATGGTTGTTGTGGGGTGGGGAGGGCAAAATGGGTGAAGGGGGTGGGAGATACAGATTTCCAGTTATGGAATGAGTAGGTCATGGGAATAAAAGGTACAGCATAGTGCATATCACCAATGGCACTGTCACGCATTGTATGGTGACAGATGGGAGCTATGCTTGTGAGCATATACAGACTTACAGAATCACTATTCTGTACCTCTGAAACTAAAGTCCCATTATGTATGAACTGTACTTCAATTTAAAAAAACAAGGAGAGGTGCCTGGGTGACTAATTTGGTTGAACATCCAACTCTTGATTTTGGCTCCGGTCATGATCTCAGTGTCCTGTGACCAAACCCCGTGTCGGGCTCTATACTCACCAGGGAGTCTGCTGGAGAGTCTTTCCCTCTCCATCTGACCCTCTCCCCTCTCTAAAATAAATAAATACATCTTAGGGGTGCCTGAGTGGTTCAGTGGGTTAAGCTTCTGCCTTCAGCTCAGATCATGATCTCAGGGGATCGAGCCCCCTATCGGGCTCTCTGCTCAGCGGGGAGCCTGCTTCTCCCTCTCTCTCTGCCTACTTGTGATCTCTCTCTCTGTGTCAAATAAATAAATAAAATCTTTATAAAAATAATAAAATAAATAAATACATCTTGAAAAAATTAAAAAACAAAAAAAAAATCAAGGAGCACTAGGGCGTCCGCAGGGATATGCACCTGGGGTATGCACCCAGCACCTGGAGTTGGGAGGGGGAGGATCACTTTTCATTTTTGTCTTTAACAGTGTCTGTGTTCATTGTTTCCTTTTCTGAAACCGAAGAACAACGAAAGGGGCGCTGATGGACCAGTGTAGTGGGGTTCACCCAACACAGACGGGTCTTTGCATGGGGGGCCAGCCACTTTGTAGTTTCAAATGCTGAAATCCTTGGGGCTGAGAGGGAGTGCGGCTTTCAAACTCTGCTGCTTGTCACCCACCACAAGAAGTACATCTTATAACATGTTCTAACATATAGACACATAAATTCAACTTAAATCGATATCCACAAGCTGTTTTCTATTCCAGGCAGGTTATTTTCAGCTAGTTTGATTCCACAACATACTAATGAATGGATCCAAACCTGCGGTTTGAAAAACACCCCTCCAGGCCAACCTCTTATTGTGCAAACAGGGTAACTGAGGTCCTAAGAAGGGAACTGAGTGCCCTAAATGCTGTGCTATGGCTTTTCAAGAGGACCTTTTTACTTATGACCTTTCAAACAATGCTACATTTGTATAGCTACTGCGGGGGGGAAATAGGTCTGGATAATGAGAGTAGATGTTTTGAAAGTGTGAAGAGTCAGATGAAATTGGGCTAAGGGTCTTGAACCAGGACTTTCTGGCCTTATTCAATAAGCCCAAATGCCTCACGTTGGAGGCCATAGGCTCTTTGAAATAAAGTAAATGTTTTGTCATTCATCTGTCCCTTCACGACTTACTCAGCAAAAGCTCTGAGAAAGTACTACGCAGAGGCAGGCCGGTAGGATGAAAGTGTGTCTTGTCCTCAGGGTGCTCTCAGTGTCCTTGGGAAGCCCACAGACAAGCCCCCAGAGAGGACCTTTCGGTAAGAGATGTACAGGGTAGGAGTGGGGCAGACTGAGGATTTGGGGCCCTGAGAGTGAAGTGATGGGAAGGACAAGAAGGGGTTGGAGACACAGAGGCTCCATGGTGGAGGGCTTCTTTGCCTGCCATCCCATGGAGTTTAAACTTCATCCTATAGGCAATGGGGGCCTGTGACTTGCTCTGAGAAGGGGAGTGACCTGGCCAGATTTGCATCCTTTACAATGATTCCTGTAGTCATGGGAAGCTGGTGGCCAAAATCTGACACTGCAGCTCATGGAGGCCACCTTAGGAGATGACCCAGGTCGAGAAAAAGGGAGCTAGAGTTTGCAGGGAACAGCTGACAGCAAGAGCAGGCCAGCTGAGGCATGAAGGCAGCTTTGTACCCCCTGCCCTGCCCGAGTGCAGAGACCATGCACACTGTTCTAAAGACATGGCGCTGACATCAGAGAGTTCTCAGACCCTCTAACCTAAGGGACTGCCCTAGAGAATCACACCAGCCCGCGCCCCAGAACTCAGTCCCTGAGTCCCTCGGTTGGAACACGAGGTGGGGTGTTAACAGTGAAAAGACATACAGTGCACTGTCCTGCAGAGACCTGGTTTCGAAAGTTCCTCTTCCACGTAAAAATTAGGTGACTTTAGGAAAGTTGGTTAACTTTGCCTTGGCTTATGTATAATTTCCTCATTGCCCGATGCAGGATACAGGGGTAAGTGTGGATGAGTTAATGTGTTTGAGGTCTGTTGTAAACCCCAGTGAGGAGTCACTCTCATAATCTTTTAAAGATGAGGAGGCCAAGGTCAGAGAGGTTAAGTTACTCGCCCAAGGCTACCCAGCTGGTGGAACTAGGAGCCCAGCGGTGGTCTGACTATTCAGCCTGTGTTCCTTCTAGAAGCTGGCGTTTCTCCATGCTGGGATTCCACAGCAAGCTAAGCCCTGCAGCCTGCACCTAGCCTGAAACGATGCGACTATTTACCTAATCCTGGGGGGGCCAGAGTGTATAGCGATGAGTCACCCTGAGCAGCTCCAACAAAGAGACCCCCTCCTCCCCAGCCAGCACTTGGGCTGAGACCTGGTTGCCAAGCAACAAGACATAACATATATAAATACAACCCAGTCTCTCGCTGTTAACAGTGAGGCCTATTTCTTACACTGCTGTCTTCCCCTTACTTTTGCACTCTGTCCTGGCCGCCTTCCCTGCAGCTTCTCCTGGAGCAGTAGGTTTGATCCTCAAGGGAAGAGCTTCCAGATCAGAGTGAAGGCAGACTGCAGAGGCAGATTCCTCAGGGTGGATGTGGAGTTCTGCCTGGGCGACAAATGGGACAAGGCTGCGCAGGGCGGGGTGGGAGAGAGGTGCAGAAGGTGTGGGTGGTGGCCACAGACGGGATGGTAAGGGCGGCGGTAGCTGAACAGGACTTCCTGACGTTGAGGCAGGAGCACGGCAGAAGGAGGCACCTCAGGTAGGGGTGTATGCCCATTTCCTCGGGGCGGGAGGGCCTTCTGCTGCTCTTGGTGCCCCAGGGGTGGAGACAGCCTCCTGTGTGGGTCTCGTGCCATCTCCTCTCGAACCTGTGCGTTTCTCATTCCACCTTGCATTACCAGTTTAGCTGCTGAATATCTTGAGAGGGTGGCTCCCCTGGGAGGGCCTCTTGCCTATGCACTTGTCCTGCCTGTGCCCAAGACAGTGTACATGGTAACAGATATTATTTTAGGACTCCTTTTGTGGTCAGGCAATGAACTTGGCACTGCATATAGATCATCCTATTAACCCTCACAATGATACTATAACATTGGTATTATTTTTTCATCAGTTTTATTAGGCTTAATTTATACATAATAAAATGTACCATTTTTACCTATACAATGTGATATTTTGACAAATGGATACAATGTTGTAGCCAGCATCGTGGTGTTCATGACCTAGAACATTTCCATCACCCCTCTGCAGCCTGTCCTCTTCCCTCGGCCCCTGGCAACCACACTGACACTAGAGTTTTACCTTTCCTAGACTTTCATTGAAATGGAAGGCAGCTATGCTAACCACCATACCACCAAGGTGAAATGGAATAATGCCATATGTAGTCCTTTGGTGAAAGTCTTCTTTCACTTACCATAATGCTTTTGAAATGTTCTCATTGTTTTGGTCCTTCATTGGTCCAGCGAATGAATATTTGGGCTGTTTCCATTTGGGGGCTATGACGAAAAAAGTAGCACCAAACGTATATGTACAAGCATTTCTATAGATGTGTTTTCGTCTCTCTAGGTGTGGAACTGCTGGCTCATTAAAAGATGAAAGACTGAAGCTCAGAGAGGTTAAGAAACTTGCCTGAGCGGACGGACATACCTTGGCAGAAATTCACAGCCAAGCCTCACCTCAGTAGCAGGTGGTCGCCTAGAGGAAATAGGTATTTTTTTTAGTTGAAAGTACTTCTTTGGCCAGTAATTCCTGTAGTAGTGCATACCTAGGCTGGATTCAGCTATATTCTAGCTCTAAGCTGGCAGAAACCGCCTGACGCTCAGCACAAGCTGCTGAGTGCATGGGGGCATAGGTCACTCTTTGGAGGCATTTCAGCAGGTGACTTCTATAAGCCTGGGTGGCAGGACTGTGAGCTGTTTTGTTTTCTGAAGGTGTTTGCCAGCCATCTCCACTCTGAAAGGGCTGTTTTCTCTAAATAATTACTTGAGGGGAGAGACTTTGAGCGGAAGCACTGTGCTCCTCAGCAGGCTTGTAACCAGTGGTCTGAATATCCATTGTGAATGTCTTGAGTCTGTCCTCGCTTTCACAACTGTTGGTTGTTGGCATTTTTCTGAAAGGGAGGGCTTTCCCTTCTTCCTCATTTAAGTTTAGAACACTGTGCCTCATGAATGATTATGTGGGAGATAATCCTTTATTATCATCGCTTTCATGTTCCACATGTTCCAGATTTGGCCCTAATTAACCCCCTGACGCTGACTCTGGTGTCCTTTCCACACATGTACAATGCCCCAGTCTTTTGTACTTCTGCAGCAGCCCCAGTCCCTTTTGGTAAAGACTGGCATTCAGAAACCTAGACTGAGACACTAGATAGACTCACTGTGGCTGGGATATCCCACTTCTAGGCCTCCTTAGGCTACAAGGTTTAAAGGCAGCAGGGTTATGTAAGAGGCAGTGCTGCAAGACTAGATTTGTAAGTGAGGGCTTGGCAAAATCGGGCACCAGGTTCTAAGGGAATCTACAGTAGGTGGCAGGTCCATTGCACGGCAAACCCTGGCCAAGCCAACCAGGCAGTGAAGTTTCTCTGCTCAGAAATCCCTCCACAGGGGTGCCTGGGTGGCTTAGTCATCACGTGTCTGGTTTCGGCTCAGGTCATAATCCCAGGGTCCTGGGATCAAGCCCTGCATTGGGGTCCCTGGTTGGTGGGAAGCCTGTTTCTCCCTCTCCCATTCACCCTGCTTTCTTACTGTGTTCCCTTTCTTGCTGTCCCTCTGTCAAATAAATAAATAAAATCTTCAAAAAAAAAGAAAAGAAAAGAAATCCCTCCACAAATTTCTTGAAGTTTGAGGCAACAACCTCAAGGGTTGAGAGGGCAGGTAACATCTTTTAGTGTTTCTTGCTTTGGCATGAATAACTTTCAGGGCAGAGGACATGATAGGCTGGTTCTTTTTCTTTTTCTTTTTTTAAAAATATTTTATTTATTCACTTGAGAGAGAGAGAGAGAGAGAGAGAGAGAATAAGAGTAGAGAGGGTCAGGGGGAGAAGCAGACTCCCCACTGAGCAGGGAGCCTGATGCGGGACCGGATCCCAGGACTCCAGGATTATGACCAAGCAGAAGGCAGTTGCCCAACCAACTGAGCCACCCAGGCGCCATACAGGCTGGTTTTTAAGGATGGCGGTGGAGGGCCAGGGAGTGGCAGGGGAAGGGTGGTCTTAGGGGCTCCAGAAGATACACCGTGTTTCCAGTGGTGACAGAAAACTACCCAAGTTCTCTGGGCATGGCCCCTCTGCTATGCTCAAGGCTGATGGAGCAGCTGGCTCATGAGAGTCTGAACAGAATGAACTTCAAAATTAGAGGTGAGGACTCATAATATGGGGCCACCATCTCAGAGTCGGTCTCCCTGAAAGTAACTGCCTTCTGGTGTGTTTGGGCACCCTCCATTCTCAAGGGGCTGCTGGCTCTACAGTCTGCTGGGGCAGGTGTGGCGCTGGGCCTCTCACAGGCAGCAGTGGGGATAAGGCTTTCTATTTCCAGTGGCTTTCACATGCCTTGCCCCACTGGTGTCCAACACAATCCTGTCTTCTGTTCAGTGAGCAAGACCAAGAGGGTCAGGCACCAGTTCCGGCCAACTCCAGTGTTCGTGGCTGAGCCTGGCCAGAGCCACCAGGCTTGGCCACAGTAGGGCAGCCAGTGTTTGAGGGCACAGGGAACCCCACTCTCTGAGACAGGTCTGAGCAACCACAGCAGTCTGGAGGGGCCGAGGGGTCAGTGGCACTGCCGTCTCTCAGGACACGGAACCTTCTCCAGTGCAGCTCCAGACAGGCTGGTCTCTGATGAAAAACCAGACCTTCAGATGAAGAAAGAATGTCATCCCTTTGAGTAGACTTGCAGGAACCAGCTGTGAAAGGAGCTGCAGCACGCTGGGTTGAGGGGCGTCATGAGCCAGAAGGATGGAGATGACTAATTCTTCACTGGTGTCTGTTGGTATCAACACCCACGATGGCTGATGGCGTACCTGGCTCTGAAAGGGAGCTTGGGGGTGCCTGGAGGGAAGGAAGCCCGTGGTTTCACCAGGGGCCAGTATGAACCTGGAGGGCAGAGCCCCAGGTGCTGGGAGGGGCAGCTGAAGGCAAGACAGGGCGTGGTACCCTGTGGTATTAGGCAATCAGGGAGGGGCTCTGGGACCTGGCATTAGGGAGGAACCCAGAGACACCAGGCGCTGGGGAGGGCTGGACGCTGGACTCCTTTCAGGGCTGCTCCATTAGGTGGCCCAGCAGCCTGGTAACAACAACCCTGCTTTTCTCTGCCACATTTTCCTATGCAAAAGAGAATATGAATAGGAATATACATATGAAATGAGAATGTGCAAATGAGAATAATCATTCCCATGACGTTCTCTTGGGATGTTTGTGAGAAACGCCAATAAAACACGGTGAAAAGAGTGGGGAAGAGGCAGAGAGAGAGAAGGAAATAAGAGGAACAGGAAGAGAACCAGACAATATGAACAAGAGAAAGGGAAGAAACATATTCCTCATTCTGCTGTTGAGACACAGAGATTGGAGGCAACAATGGGCCATTAGGGGGTGCTGCAGCGGTGGAGGCCACCGGGAGGCCCCAAGCAAACGGCCAACTTCTCAAAAAACCTAATTTACTATAAAGTCTTAGAATGTGTTAGCTCAGATAACCCATGTGATTTAAACATCTCTAGGACCTTTTCCAAAACAGAAAGTTCTCCCCCAGTAACAGTCCGTAATTTCCTTTTCCACTGTATCATGTCCTATCTAACACCATGATGAGGGCTAAAGAAATGAGAAAGGGACAGTCATCTCTTGGATGAGTTTCACTTCTCAGATTTCACTTAGCATCGGTGTCTCATGTGGTCTGTCATTTTGTTGTAAATACCAAGGGCAAAAAAAAAAAAAAAATCTCTATTATGTTCCCTGGCAGCCAAGAAGCTGTCCTTAGCTCTCTATTCATTATATGAATATCTTTCATTAAAAAGAAATTAGAATAAAAGTTAAAATTAAAGTATACATACCAGCTATCAAATTTGTAATTATAGCAGAAAGAAAGTAAAACTACTTAGGTTGCATAAATGAAAAAAAGTAGGATATAAAATTGCATTATAGGATTGCAACTGCCTAAAACTACCTAAAAATGTATAAAAGCAAAAAATACCATCACAACAAAGATCTTTGCAGGGAGAAAAGACTGAATGGGAATAGCTATAGATGGAATGAGAAGGTTTTCTTCCTTGTGTTTCCCACATTTTCCATCAATATGTGTAACATAATGGAAAATACGCAATACACAATTTTAAAGAGATACAGGTAATAGCAACTGATAAAGGAAAGAATTAGAGATAACCAAGATCACGGAAAATTCAAGACAAACCTCTGGGGGGAAATCTTGTCATATGGCCTCTTTCCACATTCAGAAAGTTGCTTGGGCGATCCCAAACAGCGGAAATCCCAGAAATGATTTTTCTTGGCTTCCGGAAGTACTGTGGATTTTTATCAGGAGCTTTACCTTACTAATGTTTTGCTTTTTGACACAGCAAAGTGAGTGTCCACCCCAACTGCCTTGGGGATGATGATGACAATAATAAAAAATAAATAAAAATAAATAATAGACTTACCATGGATCATTTATTTATTTATTTATTAAAAAAATTTTTTTTAAAAGATTTTATTTATTTGACAGACAGAGATCACAAGCAGGCAGAGAGAGAGGAGGAAGCAGGCTCCCTGCTGAGCAGAGAGCCCGACGACGTGGGGCTCCATCCCAGGACCCTGAGATCACAACCCGAGCCGAAGGCAGAGGCTTCAACCGACTGAGCCACCCAGGCGCCCACCATGGATCATTTATACAGCACATGGTATACCTACAGGGTCCTGTTGTAGCTCCCCAAGTCACGGCTCTCCATGTGCTTCCCAGGGAGACACGATTGGCTGCCAGGCAACAGTCATCTGTCCCTCAGCTCTTGTAACCTCTAGCCTGGGTTTGTGGTCAGACGTGGCCTGGCAGTGTGCTCAGCCCTGGGGCACACCTCATGTGGGCTGAACCCATCATGGTAGTGCTGACTCCTTTGCAGGCACAGGAAAGGGGCTGGCCCAGCGCCAGTCAATGAAATGCTCTCAGGAGGAAGTTCAGCTACCAGTGACAGACACTTATTCCCTCCTTATGTGAAAGTACAGAGCCCTGTGGTACAGACTGGGATGGGGGTTGTGGTTCTACCACTTCTGTGTGTGGCCCCTTGTCCTCATTCTCCAATACAGCCTAGAAGGTATTCCAGGATGGAGAAAGGGATGAAGACAGAGAAGCCAAAGCAGTTGTCTCTTGAGGAAGGGTCTCTCAAGGTTCTTGGATGGACACTTCATTGATTTCCCTTTTACTAGGACCTAGTCACAGGACCACATTTAGGTGCAAGGGAGGCTGTTTATTATAGAAGGTCTATTGCTCAGCCAAAATTAGATTTTTATGGAAAAGGCAGAATGAACTCAGGGGCATCATTAGCAGATTTTTAGCAAGAACAAAAGGGGCAGTCTGCTGGATGGCAGATGTGAGATTGCCCTTAGTGAAGAGAATCACAAGCACACTTAGCCTCAGATTTTTGTTTTGTTTTGTTTTTATTTAAATTCAATTAACATATAATGTATTGTTAGTTTCAGAGGTAGAATTTAGTGATTCACCAGACTTATATATTACCCAGTGCTCATTACATCACAGATTTTGGTTTCTAGTGTTATTCTCTAATAAGAGAAAACAGAACTCCATGGAGAATGGTTGATTCTAGGACTGGGGTAGAAATATTCAAGATGAGTCTGGCACATTTGGTAATGCCAGAAAGTAAGGAAGTACTCAAAAGGTAGGACAAGCAAAGAAAATCCCACAATGGTGGGGGAATGTCAAAGGGTCACAGGAACCAATGGAAAGAACTCCAAATGGCCAAATCTGGAACAATTTGAGCAACAAAGTAAATATATTATATTGGATTACAACCCAAACTGTAAAATAAATATCTATAAGTCCATATTAATATAAATAAATGATTGCATAAATAATAACTGAGAGAAGATACACATTTTTTTATGGAGAATTCCAAGGAATTTATATAGATACTCTGCACTCTTAGGAAGAGAAACACAACTCCCCACTCCTTAGGTGGGAGCACTGTGATTTCCTTTCAAAGAGCACAATATGGGAAGTGGGGGGTAGAAAAGAGTGTGAGAAATTTGACAAGTGAGGATTTAAATAGGCAACCAAGGTCAACCTCAACAGCCGTAAGTCATGCTGATGATGCGTACCCCTGATAGGTTGTGATAAGAAAGGCACGCTACCTCTGTGATAGTCACCCTTAAATTCATAACCCTAGGTTAAGCATGAGAAAAACATAAGACACACCACAGTGGAGGAAAAGTTTACAAAATACCTGACTAGTGCTTCTCAGAACTGTTAAGGTCATCAAAAACAAGGGACGTCATAGTCAAGAGGAGCGTAAGTCAACAGGAGGACCAAATATAAAGTGGGATACTAGATGGCATTAGACACAGAAAAAGGACATTAGGTAAAAACTATGGAAATCTGAATGAAGTGTGGACTTCAGTTAATTACAATTTATTAATATTGGTTCCCTAATTTGACAAATGTTTCAGATATTAATAATTGAAACTGGATGTGGGGTATATGGGGACTCTGTACCATCTGCTCAATTTCTCTGTAAATATAAATCTGTTCTAAAAAATTAAAAGATTATGAGAAAGAGAGAAACAGAGAGTGGGAATGAATATATGAATCCTTCCCCTTTCCTGTGTAGGATGCCAAGCTATTTGGAGGTGAGGAAGTCACCTTCTGACAGCAGAGATGGCAATTCATGGCCTAACCAACTTGGGCCCCTCTATTGGGTTTTCGCTATGTAAGAAAAGAATCTTCACTCTTCAAGCTGTTTTGGGCTAGGTGTTTTGATCCTTGCAGCTGAATGCATCCCAAATGATAGTCCTCAGATCACTTCCTCAGCTACTGCTGTGGTTTAGATCTTTATCTCCTTACTCAAGATCTTTAGCCTGCTTAAACACCCTTCCTTCCTCATCCGGTTGCTCTCTTCTCTGGGTTTACCCCCTGGCTACATTTCTCCCAATATCCCAAGGCTAGCGATTCCTACCCTTCCCAGGACAGGGCTATTCTCTTATACTTCCAAGCTTGTGTACACTTGAGTCCTTCTGCCTGGAATGCCCATTCTTCCATCCTGATTCCTCCCAGCAAATAACTTCTTGAATTTATGTTTCAGCTCACCATGTGTGACGGGCAGGATTCTCATATGTCCCTGAAGATCCCACTGGTAAAGATGGCCTGCATAGCCCTTGGTACTGTGAATATAATGAACTATACTTCTATGATTAGATTATGTGGTATGACATATTGATTTTTTAAAAAAGATTTATTTATTTTAGAGTTTTATTTATTTATTTAGGGTGAGGGGCTGAGGAAGAGAGAGCCCCAAGTAGACTCTACACTCTGCGTGGAGCCTCACACAGGTCTCAGTCTCATGACTGAGCTAAAACCAATGGTCGGATGCCCAGATGACTGCACCACCCAGGCACCCCAACACAATTGATTTAAGAACGGGTTATCTGGGAGGGGCTAATTTAATCATATGAACTTTTTAAAAAGCTGAGAGTTTTCTCTGACTGGTAACAAAAGAGGAAGTCAGGCAGAGATTCAGCACGTGAGGGGGATTTGATTTTCAAGAAATTCTCTGTTGCTGGCTTTGAGAACAAAGGGTGGAGTCACATGGCAAGGAATGCAGGAGGCCAGGGTGGGGGGAGCTCTGGAAGTTGACAGCAGGCCCTGGCTGATTGCCAGCAAAGAAATAGGGACCTCAACTCTACAACCACAAGGAAATGAATTCTGCCAACAACAAGAATGAGGATGGAAGCAGATCTTCCCCAGAACGTCCAGGTAAGAACCAGCCCAGCTGATGTCCTGATGATACCGAACAGAGAACACAGCCATGATGCCATGCAAACTCTGACCTAGGGAGCTATGAACTACTAAATAGGCGTTGTTTTAAGCCACTAAGTCTGTGGCAGTTGGTTATGCAGCAATAGAAAACTCACATACCATGCCTCTCCTCTGAAGTCTTCCTCACTCCTCAGCTCACCTGTGACTTCTCTCTGCTGCTGGGGCACCTCATACACAGCTCTGCTACGGGGCAAGTCATTATTATAATAATCCACCTAGCAGTCTGCCCTCCTCACAAGATTCCAGAGTTCCTGAGAAATGTTGGAACCTATCACTTCATCATTGTGATCTCTGGCACAGAGCAGGAAAGCAAAAAAAAAAAAACAAAAAAAACTGATTAAATGAAGTTTCATCAAGAAAAAAATCCCAAGATCACAATTTGTAATCATATATACTAAAATCGCCAAAGATGCAGGAGATTTAATGTCTTAGCAAGAGAAAAAGTCACCAATGTAAAAAGAGAATGGAGAAAAAAAATGTTAATATTCATGTAGGGCTTTTCTGAGGAACCAGATGTGAATGAAGTCTCCAGGTAAGTTGGTGAGGGAAGAAGTAAGCAGAAGTAGGAGGAAAAATTCATCTCTACATTACTTAGTAAACAGGTATTTATTGAGTGTCTGCTATGCAGTCAGGCCAGGAACTGTGGAAAAACAATACAGGATTTAAATCTTGCCCTCAAAAATACTAAGAACTCCTTTCTGTGGCACACCAGGCTTAGAATGTTAGAATCAAAACACTTAAAAACCTTGACTTTGGGGTGCCTGGGTGGCTCAGTGGGTTAAGGCCTCTGCCTTTGGCTCTGGTCGTGGTCCCAGGGTCCTGGGATCGAGCCCCACATCAGGCTCTCTGCTCAGTGGGGAGCCTGCTTTCTCCTCTCTCTCTGCCTGCCTTTCTGCTTACTTGTGATCTCCATCTGTCAAATAAATAAATAAAAAATCTTAAAAAACAACAACAAACCTTGACTTTATGTGTACTTAAGCTTTAAAATCCCCTACTTTCTAAACAAGTGGGAGCAAATTGACTTCCTGTTGAGCTCTGTATTTCTGAGGTCCTTTGGTATTGGCCCTTCTTTGTGTTGGCTGCCTAATTCTCTGCAGAGCAGATGAACCATTATCAGCTCAGGCTGATAGTCATTTAGGTTGTTTTGAGGCTCTCTCTTTTACAAACACCTGTCAAATAACAACTTCGCTCCTGTGCCTTTTACATCTTTGTGAAAGGGTCTGTAATGAGAATTCGAGGAAGGGGACCCAGATATTTTGTTATTACACAACACTCTCTCCCTCAGTTCCTGCCCCACGGATGCCAGCTCCCTTGAGGAGCTAGGACTCCCCGAGTTGGAGCAGTTGCTCACCTCCAGGCCTGGTGGGTGTGGCTCCCATCTCTCACAATTCAGTTGCTGGAATGGAAATGTGGTCTGGAACACGCAGGAAGGGGTGAAATCCATAATGTACCGAGAAACCAAGTAGACGCTGAACGAGGGAAAAAATGGTACAGGAAGTTGTAAGGGGGGAGGGTACTTGAGGAAAGAAGAGATGGGGCGGAAAAGATGTTTCCTGGGTCAGAGTAGCGTGGGCTAAAAACAGAATACAGGTCACTTCGCGGTGGACCTCCAACGCCAAAACGATTAATTTGTGTTTTATCCTGTGGGCGATGGAGAGTGAAGGAAGGAATTAGTGAAAAGAGATTCAGGTTTCAGATTATGCTACTAGCTCGAGGGGTGGGGTGTCAACTCATCTCTGAGCTGTTTCCACATGTGTTAAACTGGGAAAGTAGTACTTGCTGGACCGACCTAGAATGGTGATAGGAACTAAACAGAGAACAGCTGTAAAACTTAGAAGGCCGAACCCGGGTGTGTGTTGGGGGTGGGCGTGGTTTACTGTTAGTTGACAAGCTGACAGTAATTTCTAAAGTCCTTCAGTAAAAAATTCTGGGGGTGCCTGGGTGGCTCACTGGGTTAAAGCCTCTGCCTTCTGCTCAGGTCATGATCCCAGGCTCCTGGGATGGAGCCCCGCATCGGACTCTCAGCTCAACAGGGAGCCTGCTTCCTCCTCTCTGCCTGTCTCTCTGCCTACTTGTGATCTCACTCTCTGTCAAATAAATAAATAAAGACTTAAAAAAAAAAAGAAAAAAAAATTCTGCAATGAAGTCCGAAAATCAAGAGGCAGATGGCTTGTTGCCTGCAAACAACATGCTACGGACTCAGAGTCGCTCGCAGTCTTTCATTGCTCTGCTGCTCCGCGCCGGGCTTAAAGACCACGCAGGAGACACTCCCCTGGGTTTGCTTGGAAGTCTCCGGCGCCGAGGACTCCCGCAGAAGGTGAGGGGATATAGACGCGCGTGCGTGTGCCCGGCGCGCGGGGACCCGAGCCGCGGCTGGGAGATAGGGGCGGGGCTCGCGCCGGGGCTGACCGGGCCTGGGAATCCCCGCACTGCCCAACGCTGGGGGAAGCAGAGCGTGTGTGGGCGCAGCCGGCCACTGCGCAGGCGCGGGCACGGTCCTCTCGGCCTGCGTGCGGCGTTGCAGGCTGGGCGCGCGCGCCCGTGGCGGGTTCCGCTCCCGGCGGGCGGAGGGCTGCGCGCGCACAGGCGAGCCGTCCATGACGTGCGCCGCGCTACGCCCGACGTCACGGGTCCGTGTGTAGTGGCGGCTCGCTGCCCTCAGCGGCGGCGCCTGACGAAAGTGGTGCGGCCGCTGGGTGCGGTGTTCAGGGGTCGTGCGGCGTGCGGCGGCTACGAGGGCGAAGACGACGACGACGACCGGCAGGCCCGGCACCTCCAACCGCGGAGTCGCCGCTCCTGCCCCTTCTCCGGCCTCTGGCGGCGCCCGGCCCACGGCTTCCTCCTTTCCTGCTCAGCTTCGCGCGGGCCTCGGGGCCGCGGCGGCTAGAAGTACCGAGGGGGAGCCGAGAGGCCCTGGTCGGCCGCGACCGTCCACGCGCACTCCACCCCGCCCGGCGCGGGCTCCATGTGAAGGAGGGATCCGGCCCGCGCCAGACTCCTCGCGCGCCCCTCCGGCCCCCGGGGGCCCGCGGCCTCCCGCGACAGGGGGGCGCGGTGACAGGCCGCGCGGGGGCGGAGGGGCGGGCTCGGAGGCAGCGGCTGCCCCTCCTCGGGCCTGCGGCTCCCTACGTCCCCGCGGAACGGCCGGTACGTGCCTGTGTTTGTGTGGGGCGGGGGCCGTGGCGGGCCTGTGCGCAGCTCCCCAGGCAGGGATTTCGCTAGGTGGTTGTCCTCCGGGTGGAGAGATTTCGGGGGTCCCTGAATCTTGTCCCGAGCCGCAGGTCTGAGCGCAGTAGACTGCTGGGCTGTGTAGCTGTCAGACACGTACTTTGCATGGATTTTAGAAGGAAGATTGCAGTTGCCCTCTGGGAGAAGAAGTGTTACATGGAGTAAGCGAAAAAGTGCTTGTCTTTGCACTGTCACACTGTGATAATCTACTGATTGGGAAGGTGGGGGGGTGATTCTTAAGCTTTAGGATTTACCGTTCGGCCGGCAGTTGTCTTGTTTTGTCTGACTTCGTCTTCTCAGCACAATGAGGTCGGTACGTGTCTCCCCATTTTACAGATGAAAAATTGAGTCTCGGAGAGATTAGGGAATTTGCCCAAGGTCATTGCAGCTGGTAATTCGGGAAGCCTTGATTCCCATATATGTATTTTCCGTAGGACTGTATTTTTGAGTCTTGAAAAAAATTATGTGAGGAAAATGAGAATAGTTGGAGAGTTTCTTCCTAGGAGTAAATTCTAAACGTAGGTATATGTAGTTTTCTTGTACTTAGGCTGTTCAGTGTGTTTTGCTGCAGCTTAGCCAAATAATTTTCTTGGCTTTTTTTTTTTCTTTTTAAAAATTACTTTTAAAAGGTGGCGCCGGGCACCTTTACCCGTTTGCAGTAAAAAAAAAAAAAAAAAAAAAAAAAATTAACAGAACAGAAAAAAGAAATTAACTTTTATTAAAAAAAGAAATGTAATAAAATTAAAAAAGGATGACACAAAAAATAAATATAATTGGTAAAATGCATATGTCCTGAAAAGTTAAATTTTACTTGTGCAGTTTGTTCTTGACAAATACAGGGAACTCGCAGTTAGGTTATTAGCTTGAGATTTCCTTATTGCAAAACTTGTTGCTGACTTGTGTGGCAATGGCTGAACATACTTAGTAATTGGTGCAGTCTTATGCAATATTTCGGAGTTGTCAAAATTAGTGTGTAGAATATCGTAGAAATTTATCTTGTAATGGTGTGATTTTTTTTTCCCCTTTCATTGGTGTGTGGTGACTAATAAGTGGTTATAAACCAAAAATTGTCATTTTAGCATTGGCTCGTATTATTTCTTTGATTATCGTTAGGAAAAAGGATATTTCTTTTTATAGAAAAAAATATTAATAGATTCCTTTGAATAGCAGAGGCTTAATGTATAGTTAGAAATATTTAAGGAATGTATCCAATTACAGTACTCTGATTTTCTCCAGTATATTATCAGGTTTAAGAAAATTTGTAATTGAATATTTTTGTGTTGTCTCTGTGGAGAAAAGGTCAGATTATAGAGTCGACAAGTGGTTAGTTCATAGATTGATTTGTTTGGTTAAAATGTGAACTATTTTGAGTCCTGTTGATTTATATTGAGTGTGATACCATTATAGAATGGTTATCTTGGTGTGATTTCCATGTGTTTCTTTTGAGAGAAGTAACTGTTAAAGGCTTATTTTTAAAAATTGGATTACATTATGGACTGAGTCTATTAATGGATCTTTCATTTTTAGTTCACCTTGCTGCTACCAAAGCGGTAAACTGTGCTTAATAGATGCTGTGTTAAAATGAAGCCACGTTAGGGTCCTGACAGCTTTGGTTTTGGGTTCATCTTTTTTTCCTTTGTAGAACTGGAGCTCTCTGGGCTCCTCCGTATCCTCCCCCAACTTTTTTTTAAATATGAAATAATTTCAGGCATACAGGAAATTGCTAATAGAGTGAATCATGATCCTTTAGATTCAGTATTGACATCTTGTATTTACTTTATCTGTAAATATGTGTGTATTATTTTTGGTTCAGCCATTTGA
The DNA here is from genome assembly GCF_010015895.1 of Lontra canadensis. Taxonomy (NCBI): domain Eukaryota; kingdom Metazoa; phylum Chordata; class Mammalia; order Carnivora; family Mustelidae; genus Lontra; species Lontra canadensis. The sequence continues at coordinate 299,275 of NW_022631130.1, read as the reverse complement.
AACTAAGCTGTAAACATTATGACACTTTATCCCTAAATATGTCAGCATACATTTCCAAAGGTGGACATTTCCTAAGATAGTCAAAATACCATTATTGTTAATTTTTTTAGTTCATACTTTCCGATCAGTAATTAGTTGATAGTTTCTTAATTGATAATTCCTTAACGTAACCTAACATTCATATTTAAATCTCATATTTAAATCTCTCTGTGTATACTGTTTGGTCATTTATGATTTTTTCACACCCAGTCACACCAGACCAAGATAGAAGATTTATTCACTGCATTTGGTGGTTAAGTCTCTTTGATCTCTTTGAATCTAGAACAGTTTCACCTCCCCCTTTTAAAATGAAGTTGCTTTTTCTTTTCTTTTTTTTAAGATCAAGCCAGTGGTCTTATAAAATGAGTTACATTTTCTATTTGTCTGATTCCGCAACATCCGCCCCCCCAATAGTGTCATTTAGTGTGTTCTTCTGTTCCCCTGTATTAGTTAACTGTAAGCTAGCTTTAAAGGCTTGATTAATTTCAAATTAAATATTTTGGGCAAGAATAACCCTTAAGTGATACTGTGTAGTTCATATTGCTTCCCATCAGGTCATATACTGTCAAGTCCCATTATTTGTGATGCTGAGTTTGATCACTTGGTTATGGGGGTTAAGGTAAGGTTTATTTTCCCAACTGCAGTTAGCAATCTGGCATGATAAATTAGCACTGTAGTGCTAGCTGTTCCCCAATAATCTGTCACTCAATAGTTGTAGCATATATTGCTGACTCTTGTTAGGCTAAACTTTTGAATTTCAGTGTTACTCTTTTGTTGGTATATATATAGAAACAAAAATCACAGGAATTATAAAATATCCTATACAACTATATTAATCAGATTCTGATTTTGTGGGTTTTAAAAATTTTTAATCATTAATTAAAATTTATAAATTAACATTTTTAGTTGTGAATTCAAGGTATCTCCTGTTATGAATTTAAAAAAACCAAACCTGGCTTCTGAAAAATGGGAAAAACTCAATGCCTCTCTTTTCCTGGACTCTCACTGAAGGAGTGTGTTTAAGTTTTTCTTAGCCAATATTTGTTGACAGACAAAAATAACTAGAAATATAGTAAAGGAAGAATGGATTTACTAAAAACATTTTGAGAAAACTCTCAATTTTCTGGTATAATGCAAGGAGCACTGGATTGAGGGTCAGAATATCTGAATTCTAATTGTAATTCCACCACTAGGAAGTTTAAGAATTTAAAATTTTTTTGACTTCACTTAGTGTTCTCATTCTGTAATGACCAAGTTAATAAACATTTATGAATTGATTTTTATTGAAATATAATTGATACACAGTATCCTATTAGTTTTAGGTGTATATCATAGTTATTTAATATTTTTTACATTACAGAATGATCTCCACAATAACTATAGATACCATCTGTCACTTTACAAAGTTATTATAATTTTATTCGTTATATTCTCTATGCTGTATGTTACATTCCTGTGAGTTATTTATTTTATGAATACTGTGATTTCTGATAATGAGGTATGTTGGCTACATTTAGAGGTGAACCTCATTTTAATTAAGCCAGGTAGAAATAAATCAAATATATGTAATATAAAATTGAATTTATTTCCCAACTAATTAACTGACATTTAATAGGTTTTTTTTTTTTTAAGATTTTATTTATTTATTTGACAGACGGAGATCACAAGTAGGCAGAGAGGCAGGCAGAGAGAGAGGAGGAGGAGGAAGCAGGCTCCCTGCTGAGCAGAGAGCCCGATGCGGGGCTCGATCCCAGGACTCTGGGATCATGACCTGAGCTGAAGGCAGAGGCTTTAACCCACCGAGCCACCCAGGTGCCCCAGGTTATTGGTTTTTAAAAATTTTTTTTTACGTTACTGTTTTAGAGAAGTTTTGTAATAGGATTTACTTAAGTTACACATTCTCATATTAAAAATATGATTTAGGGGCACCTGTGTGGCTCAGTTGGTTAGATGTCCCAACTCTTGATTTCCTCTCTGGTTGTCTGCTTGGGAGTCTCTATCTCTCCCCCTCTGCCTCCTCCTTTCCCCTCCCCCACAGTTGATGGGTGCTTGCAGGCACGAGTGCTCTCATCTCTCTCTCTAAAATAAATAATCTCTTTAAAAAATATGATTTAATTCATTAAACAGTTTACATGAAGTTTTTTCACACCTTTTTGTAAGTCAGGATGAACTGTATATATAGAAATGAAGAATCTTTCCCCTTATTCTCAAGTGTTGTGTGAAGTATAGCTTTCTATCTGTACACATACTTAGTTTATAAGAAACGCGTCTGTATAGTTTTTTGTTTTTTGCCTTGTAGATCCCTGGGATTTATTGGGAATATTGGTTGACTGTATTTTTTATGACGTTAATCATGGATTGGTTTTGTATTTTGTATTGTTGTCAGTTTCTTGTTACTTAACTCTTAGATTGTTGTTTAATTTTTTGGTTACGCTTTGTCTTCCCAACTGCCAGGATAGGGTAGAATCTTTGGAATCTTTTCTCTGACTTGCACACTGCCTTTCTTCTAAGTGCTGAAGAGTGTTTTGTTTGAGATTCAGAGTACCGTTAATTTAAAAAAATTTTTTTTTTTTTAATTTATTTGACAGAGAATACAAGTAGACAGAGAGGCAGGCAGAGAGAGGAAGGAAAGCAGGCTCCCTACTAAGCAGAGAGCCCGATGCGGGGCTTGATCCCAGGACCCTGGGATCATGACCTGAGCCGAAAGCAGAGGCTTTAACCCACTGAGCCACCCAGGCACCCCATAGTACCATTAATTTTATAAGCATTATGTGGTTTATAAATTTTGAGAGGTTTTTTTAAAGGTAATTTTCCCCATTTGTACAGTTAGTGATTTGTGTGGACTTTAATTAATAATTACTAATTAAAAAATAGGTTAAGATACGATTTTATCAGCATTTTTTGGTAATTCCCAAATTAGGTCTCCTCATCACCACTACCTCTGAATGCTCCTCAAGCACACTGCACCTGCCTCTACCATGGTACTCACCACATAGTTCTATAATTATTTCCTTGTCCTCTATTAGGAAGTTAGCTCTTTCAAGGACAGAGGCAGTGTTTTGTTGATTTTGGTGCACCTAGATGCCTGGGGCCAAATGTTTATTGAATAAATACAGAATTGACAGAAGGGACCTCTTTTCATAGTGTCTTAAGATTCTTGAAAGGTGGTGCCTACCTAATCACTGATCATTTACAAAAGGTTTCTTAATTTGTTGGTTGTTTTCTTTGTTCTCCTTTGTGGTATTGTTTATTTAGCAAATATGAGCATTTTCTACATTCTAGGCACTTATTTAAGATAGTCACTTAATCCCTGTTAACAACCCAGTGAATTAGTTACTATTATTATACTCCTATTACAGATTAGGGAATTGAAGCACAGAGATAGTAAGTAACTGGCCCATGTTCACACTTCTTGTGCTTGGTGGAGGTGGAGCTTGAATGCAGGCAGCCTAGCTCCACAATCTGTGCTCTTAACAATCGCACCTTGTTGCCTCTCTGCTTTATCAGGGCAACCAGAAAATTAGATTTACTCGCCAGAGTACTGTCATTACCATTCATGGAGTGCCTGCTATGTACCAGGATGGGGAGAGCATTTTAGAAGACCTTGAAGAGAAGATAGTACTTGAAGTGAGTTAACATTAGTAAACTCTACAGATTACTGATGGTGATTATAATGTTTATTGAAAAAAATTAAATATAGAAAACATAAAGAAGAAAAAATTAGTAATCAGTAAAGAGTTTGTACTTGGGAGTCAGATCTGAATGTGAGCTCTGGTGTTTATCCTTTCTGTGTCTCATTTATGTGTAAAATAGAGATAATGGTACTTGTAGGTTTGTCATGAGGTTTAAATGAGATAATATGTTTAGTATAGGGCCTTGCATATAAAAAGTGTTCAAAAAAATCTCCCATAGTTCACTTAGGTTATGTCTATTTTAATGTATGTAGAAACCATTCTTTTTGATGTGATTAGGAATGGTGATGGTTAGTTTAATTTTTTAAAAATATAAGGGGAATTAAAAATGACACATTTTTACTTTAAATATTTTATTTAAAAAAACATGGATATGCAATGAAGTCTGAGTTATGTGATCCATCTAGAATTGTATGATTATTCCTTTTAGTCTTTTACAATTTATTCACCTATTCTCACTTTAACAATAGTTTTTTTGAAACTAGCCTTTGAGTTTTTCTAAGCACTCAACTTCATTTTCATGGAAACAAAAACTGTCTTCACAGTCACAATTTCATTGATTTATATAATATTTAAACTGTATAATTATAACAAATACATAGACATATTTGATTCTTGGTATGTTGATGAGTGCAGAAATGTACTGGTTTGATAAAAAATAAGCTTAATTAATATTGAATGTTCCAATATTTTATCGGAAGACATTATAGAGAGGTAGAGAGTGTTGGTTAATTTGCCAAGTTGGTTTGTTAAGGAGGTTGGATAAGAAAATGTTGATTGATTGCCTTCTATTTCTGAGTTCATGGATGTATGTATTATACAGATATTTAAGTGAATAGAGAATGTAGATTGAAAGCTAATAGTCATTATATCTCAATTTTATCTCAGTTCTTCCACTCCCCCCCCCCCAATCTGTGTCTTTGTTTTTTCTTTGTATTATGGTTCTTTGGCAATGTGTATAGTTTTCAGGTTTCCATTCTCCATCCTTCATGTTTGTCATAATTTCTCAGTATTTTCATCTCTATTATTTTACTTAGCATTCTAGGAGAGCTGCTTGTATTTGACACAATGTGATTGCATAACCACATCCACAGTTCTGCTCTTTTGCCCTCCAATGTGTACTAAAAAATATTTTTCATCTAATGAGTATTTCTGTAGTTGAATTTCTATTATCTTGGTAATCCTTGGTCTTTTCCCATTTCCCCCCCCACTCACATCCTTGTTTTGGATCTCAGCCTGGTCTTTGCTTTAGCTTTTGTTTATGTTTCATAAAGGCATGTCTGTCTTCTGGCATTGAGGATATCACACAATTTTCTACAAATTTCAGACTGTATCTTGAGAGGAAGAAGTAACATTTGAATGTCTGTTACATGCCAGAAGCCTTACACACATTAATTTTACAGTAACCATGGTAGATCATATTCTGATTTTTACAGGCAAAGAAATTGAGGCTTAGAGGTGTTAAGAATCTTGTTCATTGTTGGGGATTTTGCTTTGCTTTTCTAGTTAGAGCAAGGGTTCCTTAGCCTTTCTCAGCCTCCACATTGTTTACATGAAGCATTCTCCTTGGAAGTAGCTTCACTGCAATTTTCTGGGGGTAGGGCCAACATAATTTTTGGAAAATACGCTCAACTACAGATACTACACTTAACCTCTCATTCTTTATAATTGTTAAATCAGAGATTTCTGATAACTATTGGGGTAAATCTGAATGATTTCTTTGTATTACGTGCAATTTTCAGTGGAATGAGAATAAACTGGTCCATATTAAGTAAATGGTATAGGGAGTATGTTAATATTTCTGGTATCTAAGAGAAGTGATTTGAAAGAGTTTAATGCACTTGGTCAGAGAATTGAGAAAGAGAATGAACATGAAGAATTTTCAGTCTAGTTTTAAATTAAGTTTTAGATTATCATTCTGAATAGGCTATGAATAATAACCCTCAAAATCAGGGGCTTAAAGATTTAAAATTTTTTTTTATTTTAAAGATTTTATTTATTTATTTGACAGATCACAAGTAGGCAGAGAGGCAGGCAAAGAGGGGGAAGCAGGCTCTCTGCCAAGCAGAGAGCCTGATGCGGGGCTTGATCCCAGGACCCTGAGATCATGACCCGAGCCGAAGGCAGAGGCTTAACCCACTGAGCCACCCAGGCATTTGCATAGATTTATTTTTTGCTCATGGTGTGTGTTCACTAAGGGTCAGTTGGACTGCTTCTGCTCAATAGTGTAATCCTTACTTTGAATCCCACTTTGAATCCCACTTTGAATCCTTACTTTGGGGCCTCACTTGCTAGCAGCTACTATCTGGAACATATCTGGTTGCCATAGGTAAAGGAAAAATACATTGTAGTGTGTTTTTCCTTTATATTGTGCTTCCTGGGAAGGAAATTTGTTTGTTTGTTTTATCCTTCTAGGTTCTTTGGTAAATTGCCATAAGACTGATAAACTGAATTGTGTACGCAAGCCACATAAGAATATGAAACCTACAGGTAGTCAGGCAGTTGAGGCTTATGCTGTCCTGAGCAGAGGAGAAGGGGTAGGGGTCTGATACTTCAAAGTGGGGGAGGAAGACAACAATTTATGGGAAGATGGTAAGAGCAGATGTTTGATAAACATGTTTGCCATGCTTTGTGCAGACAGTGGGCCAGAATTTGATCTCCAGGTCCTGCTAGTTCCCTTGCAATTACCATGGCTCCCCATATTCTTTGCAGTTATCTCTGGTGATAGTTTAGATAGACTGGCCCTCTATCTAAATTCTTTTAGGCAGTTAAGGGGAGGTAAAAATCTCTTCATTAATCTTTTGGGCCTTGATTGACTTCAGTTCAAACTAATCCACATGCCAAAGTGGTATATTTGGAGGGGGCTTGTTCTGAACCTCTTCACACTCAATACTTAGACACCTCTTGTCACCAGAAATGTGTATGTGGGAAGGGTTTCCACACCTTTAACAATTCTGTAATACCAGCTAAAGATACTGTCAGATTCGACAGGTTAAGACTGCCCTCCCTTCAGACCCAGTGGCAAGGCTAGGTAGTTGCCTGTGCTTCAGACCAATGGGCTATATAAATCAGAGGTTTCCATCTTTGGGATTTTTTGGGTTCAGTAAATTTGTAAGAGCAACTCACAGAATTCTGGAAAATATTAGATTACTGGTTTATTATCAAAGGGTATAACCCAGAAGCAAGCAGATGGAAGGATGCAAGGGCAATGGTTGGGGAAAGAAGGAGGCCATGGAGCTTCCATCTTTTCTTCCAGTGCCACTCTTCCAGCATCTCTGAGTGTCTGCCAACCCAGAACTTCTCCAAACCCCATTCTCTTTGTTTTTTAACGGAGGCTTCTTACCTAGGCATTTGTAGTTGACCTTAATCTTTTGCTCCCTTTCCCTCCCTAAAAGCCATGGCAAGGAGCTCAGAGTTCCAATCCTCTAATCACATGGTTCCTCTTGGCAGCCAGCTTCCATCACTAGGCGCTTTTCAAAAGTCATCTCATTAATATAAACTGAGGTGTGGCTTAAAGGTATTTGTTATGAACAACAAAAGACATCTACATTATTCTAGCTACACCTATGATGAGTATATCATAAAGTACAACTTGTTGAATCAATGTATTATTCACCTGAAATTAAGGTAACATTGCAAGTCGACTATATTTAAAAAAACAAACAAACAAACTTGGTTTTTCTGAGCTCTTTGCCAGAAATGGGGACAAAGACCAGATACATATTTTTTTAAATTATAAATTAAAATCTCATACCAGGACAGAAGAAAAATAGAATGTGTGAAAAGCATACTCTTGCTTTTAAAGCTTTTACCTGGGAGAAACATTCACCACTTCCACTCACATGTATTGGCCAGAAGTCTCATGGCTGTATTTGAATTGAACAGGGTGGAAAAGTTCAATATTTCCAAATACCCAGAAGAAGAACATCAAGTATTTGTGAACATCTCTACCACAGAAGCAGTGCTGTGGAAAACTGTTCAAAAATTATTTTTGGGAATTATTAACAGGAGCCGATGGAAAAAGTATGAATTGATTTTGTTTTTTTATAAGTTTTTGGGAACAGATCTATAGCTTAAAATGAAGTCAGTTTATAACTGCTTCTGTGCTGTTATTTAATAATTGCTAAATGTTCTCAAGTCATATTCTATTTCAGATTTGATCTAAAGATGCTTAATTATCATTATTTGATAAGTTTGTGATTACTATAATTAAGTTTGACTGACTTGGCTGCATTTTAATGGTATTTGTGGAGTTTTTTTTTTTTTTTAAAGATTTATTAATTTATTTTAGAGAGAGCATGTGCAGGAGGGGTTGTGGAGGGGCAGAGGAAGAGAGAGAGAATCTTAAGCAGTCTGAGCTGAGCATGGAGCCTGACATGGGGCTTGATCCCTGGACCCTGAGATCACTACCTAAGCCTAAAATCAAGAGTGGGATGCTTAATTGACTGAGCCACTCAGGTGCTGCTCCCTTTTTTTTTAAAGTAGGTCCCATGCCCAGCATGGAGGCCCATGTGGGGCTTGAACTCGTGACCCTAAGATCAAGATCTGAGCTGAAATCAAGAGTCAGAGGCTTTGGGCGCCTGGGTGGCTCAGTGGGTTAAGCCTCTGCCTTTGGCTCAGGTCATGGTCTCAGGGTCCTGGGATTGAGCTCCGCATCAGGCTCTCTGCTCAGCAGGGACCCTTCTTCCCTCTCTCTCTCTGCCTATCAAATAAATAAATAAAATCTTAAAAAAAAAAAAAAGAGTCAGAGGCTTAATTGACTGAGCCACTCAGGCACCCCTGTGGAGTTTTAATACAAAAATTTTTGTTTTGTTTTGTTTTAATACAGCAGGAAATGAGACTAATGTTTCTGATTTAAGGAGAGATTAACATCATGATTCATGTGATGGCTTTAATGTATTTTTAAATCAATTTGGGCATTTGAAAATAGCCTGTGGACTCCTTTTTTTAAATTAGTAATATTTTATTATATAATATGACATATATTTTATATATAGTTTGATGTACCCTTCTTAATATATAAGATATATATCATATATATTATTATATATATAAATAAAATTCCCGAGTTGCTTAGAACTAAAAGGAAACAAAAGATGTAGAAGGTAGCCCAGCCTTAGTGTTGATAAAAATCTGCGTTGAGAGATGGTATGATGTTAACCATCTAGTCTGTAAGCAGTACATGGCTGCATTCTAACAACTTCACCCCTAAACCCACCTTGTCCCTGTTTATATAATCTTGTCTCATGATTTGGGAAAGGGTAGATTAGTTTTGCATTCTGAGACCATGTAATGTGTATTATTAATTAGTATTACAGAGTTTGCCTGTAGTTATGGACTGTTGCATACTGCCTTACTATTGAGAGGTTTACTCAGGGAAGTGCCAGAGGGATTTCTTGCTAGAGTTTTCCTGAAGGGAGTACCACAAACTATATTCCATACTGTTTGTTGAACACTGATGGTAAGTAGGAAAGCCCAAGTTCAGTCTCAAATCTGACATTAATTAGAAATAGACTGTGACAGAGGGCTTCAACATTTCTGAATTTGAAAAAGTTGCCCTAGGTGATTTCTTAAGGACCTGACTAGCCTGTGAAACCTGTAACATAGTAGAAAATAGTAGAGAATCAAGAGATTGAAGTTCTTCTGCTTGAGGCGGTTGTTAAGATGACAATTGTCCAGGGAAAATTTGTTATAGGGCAGCATCTGGAGCATAAAGTGCTCTCTTTAAGTGTGACTAATTTGTCAGAATGAGATCTCTTAAAGTTATGTTATAGCTGGATACCTTGCGTTGGACTTGACGTGTAGTAGGTTTTCCGTAAAATGCTTGTTGAAAGAGTGAATGAATCACTTCAGAACTAATGTGATAGAAATCAGAATCATCTGTGGACAGCTTAGTGATAAAATCCAGCATAGTAAACATTGATTCCTAGAAAATAACAAAGAACTGAATTATTTTCATGTTATGAATAGGGAACCAGGACTTTGAAAATACTGTAGCTGAAAAGGGAGGGAAGCTTTTGGAAAGGGGGCAGAAAAGTATTGGAAAAATTGTACATTCAGTCTTTAATGCCCACTAGAAATTTTTAAATAATTTATGGACATATTGGGATAAGCCCAAAATGATTACAGAAAAGAAAAAAAAAAAAAAGAAGAAGAAGCAGCTTCCCTCCTTCCCAGTGGAAAAAACTTTTGGGACAAACCACACATCAACAAATATTTTTCTTCTCAGAATCCTTCCATATCCTTGTTCTTTGTTTCTCCATCTTCACATCTCCGACCAGAGCATAGACGTACCTAAGTGTTCTTAGCTTATTTTGTTCCTAGTTAATAAATTGATACTAATATGTTAATCTGATACCCACTCTAGTGTTTTCTGTCATTTAAATCTTGCTTTTTTTGTAAATGGGAGGATCAAGTAGGGAGATATTGTTTCTTTTTCTTTTTTTTAAATATTTTATTTGACAGAGAGTGAGAGAGCATGAGCTCTTGAGCATGGGGGTGGGGGTGCAGAGGGCAAGGGAGAAGCAGGCTCCCTGCTGAAGAGGGAGTCTTTACTCAGGGCTCAATCCCAGGACCCTGGGATCATGACCTGAGCTGAAGGCAGACACTTAACTAACTGAGCCACCCATGTGTGTCCTGATTTCTTTAGAATTAGGGACACTTCAGCTTGTTTGGAAGCAAGGATGGGCAGTGTAGAACAATAAAAGAAGGCTTGGTGCCTGGGTGGCTCAGTCTTTAGGCATCTGCCTTCTGCTTGGGTCATGATCCCAGGGTCCTGGGATTGAGCCCCACTTTGGGCTCCCTGCTTGGTGGGAAGCCTGCTTCTCCCACCTACTCTCCCCCTGCTTGTGTTCCCTCTCTTCCTGTGTCTCTATCAAATAAAATCTTAAAAGAAGGCCTGATTAGAAGCTGTGAAAAGAACAAGTGACCTAGATTTGGTTATGCAGGAAGATTTCAGAAGGAAAGTTTGCAGAGATTTCTTGGTCATTGAATTGGGAGGAGGCTTTGAATTGGCTGGCTCAGTTGGTGGAACATGTGACTCTTTTCTTTTAATTTAAATTCAGTTAATTAACATAGTGTATTATTAGTTTCAAAGGTAGAATTCAGTGATTCATCAGTCTTACATAATACATAGTGCTCATTACATCAAGCATGTGATTCATGATTTTGGGGTTGTGAGTTCAAGCCCCACGTTGGGTATAGAGATTACTTAAAAATATCTAAATGGGAGGCAGTTCAAGTGGTTGCATTAGTTAGGGTTCAGTCATGGAAGGAGAACTGCTATTATTAGGGAATAAGAGATTTGTGAAAGGAGTAAAACCTTACACAGTTGTGGGAGAAGCTCAGAAAGCAGAGTTTTTAAGGGGGAATTGGCAGATCAAAATCAGTCATTGGCTTTCTTAAGCAGTGGTACAATGGGTAAGTGAGAGTGTAGATAAATCTGAGGAGTCTGGTATGCCAGGTGGTGGAGTAGAACCATATAGTAGAGCTGGTGGAAAGTCTGTGGAAAGCTGTTGCCTCTGCATAGCTACCTCTTCTGTGGTTTCCAGTCAGGTTTTTGGTGGTGGACCTGCGGGTGCTGTTTGGTCAGCAAGGTACAATCAGGAAGAGCTTGTATGCAGAGCAGGGGAGAGCAGACACATGGTGGAATCTGCTGGCAACTCTGTACCTGTTTATCTAACCCTGATCTTCAGAGTAATTTCCTCCTCTGGCCAACTTTAACCTGGAGCCATATGGGAAGAGGATTCTGGGAAATGTAGTTTAAACTTAAGCAGGTTGGCATAATACCAACTGCCACAGCAGTTGATTGTGGGGTGGGTGGGGAACTACAGTGAGGGCTGTGATATTTGATAGATCTAGGTTCATGCTGCTATAAGAGAGCAAGTTCTTTAAATTCTCCAAGCCTTTTTCCATCTCTCTGAAGTGGGGAGAGAATATCTACCTTATGGGGGTGTTCTGAAGATTAAGTAAAATGTTTGAAAACATTTAGCAGAGTATAGGCACAGTGCAAGCTATTATAACAGTAGCTTTTATTAAAGTAGTAATTAGTAGTGAGAAGGGAAGAGTATATTTTGAAAGGGGAAGGGAGAAGTGCAGGAAAGAGAGATGGATGGTGAGAAGAATAAAGTAGAAGACATGGTTCCTGTATTTCAGCATGCTGTATGTAGTCTGGCTGCAGGGACACATGTACACACATAGACGAGTTAGGAAGCTATAATAGGAAATAATATCCTTTAAGGAGGATGGTTCTTTGTCATAGTGAGTGGAGAGATAGCAAGTGCTGTCATGCTAGTGTATTTAGGTTAAGTGGTAGTGTATGTGAAATGCCTAATATACTTAAAAAAAAAAAAAAAGAAGAAATGCCTAGCATACTGTCAGTGAAGAGAGGATAATTATTTTCCACTTCTGTCGTTTATAGAGGGAAAGATGACCAGGTGAGGGCGATAGGGAAGGCTTAAACTGAGTCTCTAAAAGATGGTTTGGACAGGTAGAAAAAAGAGAGGAAGCATTTCAGAAGATATACAAAGCATCAATAAGACATGTAGCCCTTCATTAGCACAACTCAGTACCTGTTGATTCCTACTGTTTGCTTTTGGTAGTCTGTTAGTAATTTCTAGAGATTGTCTCTGTTTGCTCCTGCTTGAGTCAGTTCCTTACCTCTAGGCCATCAGTTTAGTGAGGGCTGTGGGACCACACTGTGCTAGTTTGGTGACACTTAGTAATTCAGTGGGTGATTGGAGGCAGGGATGTTCAAGGGGCAAGTTTCCAGAAAAAGACTATTTTGATGGGTGAATAACTTTAATCAGTCTCTTTGTTGTATTTCCGATTTCCCTGTTATAATTCTACGTTGTTCCTTTTTTTTTTTTTTTTTTAAGAAAGACAACATGGGCAGGGTGGGGTGGTTGTGGTGGGCAGGGAGGGGGAGAGAGAATCTTTTTTTTTTTTTTAATTTTTATTTATTTATTTGAGAGACAGAGATCACAAGTAGGCAGAGAGGCAGGCAGAGAGAGAGGAAGGGAAACAGGCTCCCCACTGAGCAGAGAGCCTGATGCGGGGCTTGATCCCAGGACTCTGGGATCATGACCAGAGCCTTAGGCAGAGGCTCTAACCCACTGAGCCACCCAGGTGCCCCTGGGGGGGGAGAGAGAATCTTAACACAGAGCTCGTAGTGGGTCTTGAGCTCAGGACCCTGAGATCATGACCTGAGCCAAAACCAAGAGTCTGGGCTCTTAACTGAGTTACCCTGGTGCCCAGTAATTCTACTTTGTCCTGTTCAATTCCTCGAACTAATCATTTTAATCTTGTTTCATACAATTAATATTTGTTTAGGTTTACCACATTTGCCAGGTTTTTTTGTTTTTTTGGTTTGTTTTTGCTAGCATTTGTTCTCTTGGAATCACTTTCTTTTTTCTTTTTTACTTTTTTTTTTCAGTTAACTTTTTTTTTTCCAAAATTTTTTTTAATTAATAAATTTTATTTTTTTTAAAAAACATATAATATATTTTTATCCCCAGGGGTACAGGTCTGTGAATCGCCAGGTTAACACATTTCACAGCACTCACCATAGCACATACCCTCCCCAATGTCCATAACCCCACCCCCGCTCTCCCAACCCCCCTCCCCCCATCAATTCTCAATTTGTTTTGTGAGATTAAGAGTCACTTATGGTTTGTCTCCCTCCCAATCCCATCTTGTTTCATTTACTCTTCTCCTACCCCCTTAACCCCCCATGTTGCATCTCCTCTCCCTCATATCAGGGAGATCTTACGATAATTGTTTTTCTCCGATTGACTTACTTCACTAAGCATGATACCCTCTAGTTCCATCCACGTCGTCGCAAATGGCAAGATTTCATTTCTTTTGATGGCTGCATAGTATTCCATTGTGTATATATACCACCTCTTCTTTATCCATTTGTCTGTTGATGGACATCTAGGTTCTTTCCATAGTTTGACTATTGTAGACATTGCTGCTATAAACATTCGGGTGCACGTGCCCCTTCGGATCACTGCGTTTGTATCTTTAGGGTAAATACCCAGTAGTGCAATTGCTGGGTCATAGGGTAGTTCTATTTTCAACATTTTGAGGAACCTCCATGCTGTTTTGCAGAGTGGTTGCACCAGCTTGCATTCCCACCAACAGTGTAGGAGGGTTCCCCTTTCTCCGCATCCTCGCCAGCATCTGTCATTTCCTGACTTGTTAATTTTAGCCATTCTGACTGGTGTGAGGTGATATCTCATTGTGGTTTTGATTTGTATTTCCCTGATGCCGAGTGATATGGAGCACTTTCTCATGTGTCTGTTGGCCATCTGGATGTCTTCTTTGCAGAAATGTCTATTCATGTCCTCTGCCCATTTCTTGATTGGATTATTTGTTCTTTGGGT